>NC_053409.1:24089475-24389475 GCF_016859285.1 Xiphias gladius
TTTTTTGCAGATAATCTGCACCTGTGACTGATATATTAAATACCATTATTAATATTGGAGGTGGAAATAGGTTTTAGATACTTTATATACAGTTAGGCAGTGTAATCCAGTGGTCCCCAGCCTAGGGGCCGGGCCCTTCATAGTGGGTCACTAGAAAAACCTGAGGGGTCATCTGACGATTAATGGAGGAATGAAGAAACGAATTTGGCTTCATAGATACACTGGATTCATCGTGAAATATTGGGGAGCTTTCCAGCCTTCAACCGTTGTTTGAATGAAACTGTCTGAGAAGTTTATGGGGAGTATCCTTCTTTTTTTTTTTTTTTTTTTGCCACCAAGTCATAAACGTCTGAAATGAGGGGTCGCAAGTCAAGAAGGCAGGGAACCATTGGATTCATCTTTAATCAGTGTAGAATATTTTCATTAACCGTGTCAAGTAAAAGCAGTGAAGCAGAAAGTAAAATGCTTTACTCCGAATTGCAGCGGAGTCGACGTGTAAAGCGCGAGTACTTCAAAACTGTTCTTAGGTACAGTACTTGAGTACTTGGTTACATTCCACCACCGGTTCCAGTAGCTCTGTCAGCTAAACCAATGAATAAAGGTGTCAGTAGTATTCCACACTTTATAACTTGTAGGACAAACCAGATTCCTGCTATCATCATGGCTGGATTAACCTCCTGGGGGGGGGACTTGATGGGCCCCTATTGACCTCCACTGTACGTGGCAGTTTCATTGTTTCCACTGGCACCAGGAAACCAGCCGTTACCCTACAGCTGAAATGATTAGTGGATTAATCGATTAGGGCGACCGACCTAAAATTATTTGGCAATGATATGGATGACTTGGGCCTGAGGGAATGATAAATGACTTTTTTCTCTATATTCTGATATTGCGTATACGCTGAACAATCAATTGATTCATAAGAAAAATAGCTGGCAGACATACAGATAAGGAAAACAACTGTTTCAACTGAGCAGCCTTACAGTGGTCCCATGAAGGATTAGTACTACCTTGCCTGAGGATCTAACGTTAATGATGTTAATTACTAGAGACTGAAAAGAAAATGAAGCAAGTTGATAAAAGGCTATTTCACAACAAATTAGCTCCATATAAAAAAAAAAAATGTAGGTGTCAAACTAGATTTTGACACACGAACCCTTCGCAAGACCCGGGCCAGGAGATTGAGGACCCATCACGGCTGATTCTCTACATCAGTGGTGCAAAATTTGCGATTAATCCAACAATGTAGACCCCCTTGATTCCGACTAAACGCGTGGCTTCTGGGAGCCCCGGAGGTTCTGCGGTAGCTGCCAACTTTGCCCGGTTGGTCATCGCGGCCCAGAACCCTCATCTGCCCGATCGTACTGAGCGCTTCTGCCGCTCACGTGTGCTCCGGGGTGGCTGGCGTTTCTTTTTTTTCTTTTTTTTTACGAGCCGCACCTGAACGCGGCGGCAGCGGACGGCCGCACATTCGCTGCCCCGTGAGTGGCGGAGGCGGGGGCCCGATCAGCGGGCGAGTCTACCAATCACAGCCGGGCCCCGAGCTCCGGTGCCCCCCCCCCACCCGCTGCCGTGGACCGACTGACTGTACATTCCTCATATTCCTGGGGCTCGATAGCGAAGGAACGCGGCGACGGAACGACCAGGGCCGAAAACACGACGGATTTCCACACCTCATGACACTTTCCAAGGGCACGTAAGGTTGGTTTTTAAACTGCTTTATTTTTTTATTTTTTTTTATTATTCTCCTCTTAAAATTTCTTTTAAGTTTCCCCCTTAAACTTGGTTTAAACGGGGCTTGTGTCTTCCTAGTCAAGTCCGGGGACAGTTAAGGGGGTTAGGGGGTTGTTCTCGGGGGTCCTGGGCAAAATAAGTACGATAGAGTGAAATTGTTCTCTTTTCCTCACGAGTTGAAAGAGAGAAACTTGCAGGACCGAGTTCTTTAGTCCCAGATTTCCTTTCTTTATTGCTGTCTCTTATATCACATTGGGGTCAAACTCTCATCAGACGGGGTTTCACGTGTACCCACTTCTGAGAGACAGTGATCGGTAGGTAACCGAGCCGTGGTCTGTATGGATGAGTGAAGTCTCTCAGGCTGCAGAGGTGTCCGGCAGTGAGTCATGGCAGTTAAAATGTTCACTTGTCCAATGTCTAAAAGGGGAAAACTCACACGTCCACCCTGTAAACTTGTGCAGTTTATTCAATATTTGTCTGTAATTGTGTTGTTGTTTTTTTTTTTTATGTCAGTACTACTACTACTTTTTTTTTCTTTCCTTTTTTTTTGGAGCTGTTGAAACGAAAGTGAAGGGGATTGGTTGGTGCTCTTACATAAACTGGATGCAAGGTTTACCACAAGGCCAAAAAAAAAAAACTAGTCGCCTGGTCTCGGCCACCGGTTTCAAAGTTGGTTTCCCATTTATTTATCCCATTTACTGGCCGGTTATCCGCCAGTGACTTCTCAAATCGCAGGTGCCCGTGTCTCTCAGAGCAGAGACGATTAGTCGATGAATCAGTTAATCGACCTATAGAAAATCAATCGGCAACATTTTTTTTCTTATTATCAGTCGATTGCTCGAAGCATTTTTGGGCAAAGATTTCTCTGGTTTTCTTTGTCTTCTGTTTGTTAGTCGGTTTATTTGTATCTCTTCTGGCTCAGGACTCGTCTCCCAAGGGTCGATACCAAGATCACGATGAAAAAACCTTTTCACAAGTGTTACGCACATCATATACAGCGTGTGCATCATTTTAGATACCTGCACACACACATAGTCCGTCACAACAAAGTCAAACGTAGTTACTGTGACAGTATATTTGGGCGGCAACAAACCGTTATCGTCATTATCAATTAATCTACTTATTATTTTCTTAATTAATTAACCGATTGGTATAAAATGTCTATAAAATGACAGCTAATGAGTGAAAGGAGCCTGCTACAGTTTCCCAGAGCCAAAGATGATGTAATCAAATCGCTTTTTTTATTCACAGTTCCAACACCAAAAAAAAAATTCAGTTTATGATGAGATAGGACAACGAAAAGCTGGACATTATCACATTTAAGAAGCTTTTCCTGGCAAACGTTTGGAATTTTTGCTTGAAAAATGACTGGAAGGTGATTAATCAGCTATCGAAATAGTCGCCGATTAATTTTCTGTCGATCGGGTGATCGATTAATCGGCTAATCGTTGCAGCTCGACACTACACGTACAAAGGCTTCCGCACACACAAAATACAGAAATAAACAAACACACGATGAAGATAAAGAAAACTGAGACATCAATTACTGTATCAGTTCTCAAACTGCATATTGGTCAGACACGTAACTGGTGAACTCTTTATCCGTTGATCAAGGTCCATGTTGGGTCGCGGCGTGAAGCGAAAGCGGAGCTGCTTGGAGGAGCTGGAGGCTGAGGTGGTCCCCGGTGCAGTGACGGAGGAAAGGGAGCAGAATGGGGAGGAGGACAGGGAGGAGGAGGGCGAGCTCCTTGCGGGTCCGTCCAGGTCCGAAATGAACTACCTGCAGCAGCGTCAGGTGGTGCTCGGCCTCTGCCTGGAGAAGCTCCAGCGCTACCAGGCCGGGATGGAGCTCAGCCTCCGTCGCTCCGTGCTTCTCATCAACACGCTCAGGCAGATCCAGGAGGACATGCGGAGCGACGGGGCTGGAGCCTGCAGCCCGGACGTGCTCCTCAATGGCGTCCACCCTGACTCCTGTCTTCTCAGGGATGACTTCAGGGAGGACATGCCGGTTACATGCCCCGGGTGTGCAGAGGGCGACGGGGACAGCCTGTCTCTGTCTCCGCCGCCGTCCCCTGAATTCCCCTCTCAGGAGGCCAACAGCTCGCCTGACCAGCAGAAATCGCCGCCCGCGATCAACGCTTTCAGTGATGCAGTAAATGCCATGGGCTACCTCAGCGACCTCGCCCTGGACGACATCTTTGAGGACATTGACACATCGATGTACGAGACTTCGGATCTGCCTTCCGCCTGGGGGTCGGGCCCTTTGTGGCCCGTCAGCGTGTCGCTCTGGGCGGATGAGGATGTGAAAATGCGCCCTCCCGGCCACGGCTCACCTGGGAGCCTTCAGTCGTGTCTAATGGACCTCAACGAGCTGGACCACATCATGGAGATTCTGGTGAAGTCCTGATCACCAAGACAAACCCGCGAACATCTACTACACTTGGTTAATCGAGGATTTGGAATCTGAAAGCAGCTACTTTGACTGAGGGCGTTGGCAGCAGAGACGGGGGACACAGACTGATTAGAGGGTCGATGAACTTTACCGTGACCTTGGATATTTTAAGGCTCCATCTGACATTTTGGTTGAAAATCGGTTTTAAACTTCGGCCAGTTTGAGGATAAAACAGGAATTCTTATGCACGTACAGTACCTGATTCATGAGGAACCATCCAGCGCCTCGAGTTATGTACCTGAGCTGGTGCCTCGAATTAGACATGAAATATTTATTTGTGTTATATGAAGAATCCAGTTTGAAATGTCTCATGATATTAGGAAAACCTCCACTTTAAAACGCCGCCGCACTGTTTTTCACTCCAGGGTTTAACTGACCACACATACTGTAGGTGATGTAAAAGCACAACGAGATACTTCCAACAAACTACTTTCTGACATTTTATAGACCGACCGATGAATCAGTTATTCAAGAAATTAACTGGCAGATTTTTTGGTTGCGGCTTCACGGCGATCAGATGTACAACAGGCAGCGAGGCAGATTGTGGAAGCAGATCGGGGAAAACCAGCGGAAAACCAGGTTGTCTCTTGAGTTATCGGTTAATACTCGGCAGTGACAGTGGATAGGCCATGTCTATACAAAATCGGTACACCAGAAGATTATTGCAACACCTGTGAGCCAAGTGTTGTAATGGGGACGGGACTGGACATCACAACCTGATGTCATGTAACAGTGTAAAGAGTGTCAAAGGTGGATTTTCCTGAATTCAGTAAAACTGGTAATGCAGCTGGAACCTTAAATTTTCTCAAGTGTTTAAGCCACTCTCCGCTCTCGTTCTTATCAAGCGGCAGCGACGGCAGCTCTCTGACTGAATCCACTGCTCGGGAACAAGGAACCTGAGCTGCGTCACTCAGCCTGTTCAATCAGACCTGGGTTGATTATTTATTAATTGAAATCCCTTCAATTACTCGAGAAGGGGTGCCTCAGCCAGTCCGGGGGGGGGGCAAAGGCCTGGGTTTCCGCTCAGCGTTGTGGCTGAATGGCTTTTATCGCACCACATACGGATCTTTGAAGCAGAAACGGACGTCAGCCAAAAACTCTCGGTGGCTGCGGTCGTCCAGTGGTCAGAGGGCGGACCGGGGTGACCGGGGTGCCGGTGAAACAGAGAGCGTGGGCACCGAATTCGGGGATTTACTAGCCAAAGACGCAAGCCTCCGATCCCACGGAGATGAAACGCCACATGCTCGTGTCGTATGGCAAGAAGCGGGAAAATGGGATGACATCTCGGTCTGATAGAGAAAGGGTCAGACGTTTAACTTGTTCGAATGCCTTTATCTAATATTATTCTTATTTATGAATGAAAAAAAAATGAACCGCAAACTGCAGCAGATATTTCCTGTGCTTTGTATGTAGAGTCTGATGTTTGGGGTGTGAGTGTAACTTATTTAGATTCTTCTTCATGGCCTGTCAGTGTATCGGCTGCCGCGTCCATTGCTTTTGTTGACCCTCTCGCGCCGTTCGTGACCCCAGACGGGACAAACTATCGGAGCCTGCGCAATTAGACAATTCTCGTCCCCGCACCACGAGGATGATGTGAACAGTTATTCCCTGTCGGCAGCTTGTATTTACGGTAAATCCAACATGACATGAACGCAGCTTAAAGCATGTTTTTTAGATAGTAATGTAATCCCAGTCTGGTTCTGAACGAGGAGCTGATTGCCTCAAGTCAACAATCACGACAACTTTGCCATGTCTCAGAATTGTAAATGACAACAGAAGCCTATGTATTTTTATGGCCTTGATGGTGTGAATTTTTATCGCAACGTTGGGATTCTCTTTGTTTTTGTTTTTTTTAAAACAGTTTTATATGTGTTTCTACCTGAAACTCCAATCTCCTGTCCAGCAGAAGAGATTCAATGAGTCGAAGGTCGCGACGGATCAGATGCTTGACCTTCACTGTCTGTGGTTTACTGCTGTTCTACCTCCTGATGTCTGTCTGTTGTCAAGTTGACCTGGACACTCCTGTTTTACAACGTGAGCCATAGACTATCCGTTACTGATAAGAGACAGTTTGGTGTTGATTATTTCACTGTTTGATCTCGGCTGAAAACCCAACGCCACCCTGTCAGACCAAAGTAATCCGTCCTCATCTCCATCCCTGGTCTCATGTCGACAACGTGCCTTACTACTGAACCTAATTTTCATTCGCTTCGAGGTGTTCGTGGCCGTCTGAGCTCGAGCTTCATTGACTAAAAAAAAAAAAAAGCTAAGAAGTGTGGCGGGGTGTCATGTATGACGCTCAGAGCCTGAACCGTCATCGTTTCTTCCCTCTTCTTGGCCTTTTTCCGCGCTCAGCGACCACACTAAGAGCTTAATGTATCCTGACAGGCTGACAGTGAACTAGCAGGGGGAGGAGGTGGGAGCAAGGGCCGGGAGGGAAAAATAAGAGGAGGAGGGGGAGGACGTTGAGCGGGAGGAGGAGGAGGAGGAGGAGGAGGAGGGGCGGGAGGAAACAGCTTGCGTCACTTGTTCAGTAGGAGGGGCATAGAGCTTGTTTTGCCCAGGCTCAGACCACGGACCAATCACACGAGGAGTACGAGGAGCTCACTGCTGCTTCAACAACAACTTGTTTTTGCTCCTAATGGCCCTGCACAGACATGCAGTGTGAATCAGTTGGATTTCAGCCTGTGAAATAAACCACTTCTCTGTTTTTTTGTTTTTTTTTCCACTTCCATAATCTCTCAGACAGGACTGAATATAATAAACAGAAATCTGCAGTGTTATTTATAATTGTGTGAAAGCACAGAGTGTCAGCAGGGTCTATAAAGCACAAGCTGTATGTTGTTGAGGCTGATTATGCTATAAATGTAACTGAAGGATGAGTTTGCTGGGTAATGAGTTGATAATGAATAATGTCATGTATTTTTCTGTGGAATATTTTATAGATTTTATTCAATAATACAGTAAAAACACCTGAACTTCACACTGTGTGAGTTTTTATTTCTTTGACAAACTGTAAAGCAGATCTCATAACGTCACACAGGACTGTTTTTTTTGTGGGGGGGGGTTCATCCAGATTACAAAAACTGATCATCAAACATATAGTTATGCATTAATTTCAGCCAACCTCTCAAAACAAAAAAGCAAAACGCCGGCCATGCCTACACAATGAGGCATTAGTCAATACAGGACTGACTGGATGTGGTTTATGGTCAGGCTCTGTTTTTTTTCTGTTGGCCAGACTCCTTCGCCCTGAGTGTCGCTTCCCAGGCAAACATTCCTCTCAGGTTTAAGCAAAATCCCGCTTTCCTTCCAGGGCTGAACCCCAACCTGAATCTTAAGCACGTAGAAACTACAGCATTTTAAGTGGTCGAGCTTGCTACAGGCAGCACGCAGCCTGGGAGTCTCCGTTCAGGGCAACGAGGTTCTCCCTTCCCCTCTTTTTCCATGCAAGACGGAGGAGCCACATGGAAGCTAAGACTGCCCCCTGGTGGCCGTTTGACGGGAAAGCAGCCGCGTGCCGACGGTGAGCATGACGGTGCAAATCCAACATGTATAGTGGGTTTTTTTTGTTGATGCTGTGGTCTGGCGCTTCTCCGGCTGCATCGCTAACAGCGGGTGTCGGATGAAGGGGACCCGAAGCTGGCACGACGCCGGCCCCTGTGCCTTTCGGTAAAGCACCGGAGGCTCTTGCAGTGGGGTAACAGGGCTCCTCGCAGGGTCACTTGGTTCGCTGGAAGCGCTGAGTGAAGAAGTCCAATCTCATGTTTCACCTCGACCTCTGCTGCAGACACGTCTGCAGTCCGACAGGTCAGTAAAGGGCCCATACCACAGCTGAAAAATACTCTGTTACAAGAACGGTAGCATTATCAATCAAATGTACCAGAATATCAAGAGTGCACATGATCAAATTACTGATATGTTGACATGTAAGCAGTATCCAGAGGGTTGCGTCGTGGACTGTTTGGTAAGCTGGCAACTCAACATTCAAAAATCATAATCTTGAGAGCGAGCAGTAAGAGATCGCTGCGGTCAAAGAAATAGTGGAACGGGAAAAGGTCTCACGAAACAGAAATAATCAGATAAAATATAATTTAGTCAAACTTGGATTTCTCTTAAGTTACCATCCACCTGTCAACTCTACTTAAACGACGGCAACGAAGAGCTTCCCGTCTGGCTGCCTTGGATGAAATCAAATTAAACGTGGCTCTGCGAAGCCTAAAATGTGTCTTTTACTGCTACTTTATCTGTTTACGTGTTAGTTTGTTTAACAGGGGCTGTACAAACAAACACTGTAGTCTAGGAAGAGAAATGCAACAGATGTAATCCACGTAGGGCACTGAAGTGAAACGTTTTTTACCCCCCCCCCATCCCGGGCTAAGCGTTAAATTCAGGGATAAGACAGCTAGCATACATCTTTCTTTCCTGCAGAGTCTTTTCTTCTTTCTTTTTGTTTTTTTTTTAAATGCATTTCATCCCTCTCTCGGCGCATCTCTGTGGTGCCTGATTTCGCTCCAGGGGCAGTTACAGTAGATGTTGCTGTCGAGAGGCCTCCTGTGCTGGAATTCAGGGAGTGGCCACACACGAGGAGGAGCAACACGTGCAGTGCTGCACACAACCCGCTGCTACTGCTACCATTTAAACACGTGTGAAGAGAGCATGTCTGACTATAACCACACCTATCTATCTGTCTCTGTCTCTCTCTGATGACACTGCTCATTAGTCACAGGGAAACTGAAGGTGGGGTGACAGTCTAAATGTCGGCCTGTGGCCCAGCGGAGGGCTGCGGTGTGTTCGGCCTGGGTTTAATGTTTCTCCGCAGGCAGACATGGGTCCGCTGCGGTGCGGTAAAGCGGGGCTCTGGCTCGGAAAGCCTCCGTCTACCGGGCTGACTCAGCACACGCTCACAGAGCAAACAACCCCCCTCCCTCCTGCTGCACAATAATGGGGTTTGGTTCGACCGGTCGGACGGATGGATGGAAAGACGGGTCCGGCGGCACTTGTCGGGTTTGTTCATGTAAAACAGACGTGTTTCGTCAGTGTAAATGATGTGTGAGCCGCGGAGCGGGGCTGCATTTGAGACTTTCAACGGCCCAAATCAACTCCGACGTTGGGCGTGGTCTCCTCTCTGCTCACAGGAGTCGACACTTAAAGGACAGCGGTTCTCTGTCCATACCGGCCATTAAAAGATCCCCTCCTTCAATGCTTCCAGTGTAAGTGATGGGGGACAAAACTTCAGCAGTCTGAGTTGAACAAATCAAGTGGGTACCTTCCAAAGCTACGGCCTTTTCCGTATGAGATTCCCTGTTTTCGTCCCTGTCCTTCCACTGCAGCTCAACACGGAGGGAAAAGAGGGAAATTTTCGTGCGAAGAAGACGGGCGGCGTAAACCTCCCGTTGACTTCAGATAAGCTTCTCAGTGCGTTGTCGCACAGAGTGAGAACTGTGGACCTCTGTCCCCCATCACTTACAGCGAAAGTGCACTAGGAAGAATGGTCATGGCAGGAACAAACAGCTTCTGCTTTGAGACAGACTTGAGTCAAATCCAAACAAGCCCCGCCCCAAACAGCGGCGTGTGTTAGCAAACCTGTCGACAGAAGGCTAAAGAACGCTATACGTTACAGTATAGATGAGTGTGCAGTGCGGTTCTACACCAAATGGGTTCGTAAACACGAAGCAGAGAAGGTCAAATTTTACAGTTACAGTACCTACTACTGCCATCATGCCGAGTCGTCTGAGGAAGATTTGTAATACTTTGGCCTGTATTATTGTGTTATTGCCGACCTCGAATGTGATGAACAGGCTATATGTCTATTTAATTTGATTTGAAACCTGCATTCAATTGTATTTTATTTTCAGTATTACTCAGAATTACGTGTTTTGTTCCTTTGAAATGATCTGCAACTTTTTTTTTTTAGACAAGGTGTGGTACCTTGTTGTCTAAAAAAAAAAAAAAAAAAGCGGCTAAGTACAAGAGATTCAATGGTCTGGTTGTAATGAAGAGCTCTAGCGCCCCACGCTGGTCTAGAAATGCTGCTTCAGGCTTTTCTCCTTTGGCAAAGACACTTTATAAGTCTGGCTGGAAAAAAAAAAAAAAAAATACTTGTTCTGGGCATCAGAACGCTCAGTTCTGAAAATACTGATCAACGGCGGAAGAATCGGCCTTTTAGAGGCCGTATATAAAACCCATGGGCTCGGATGGGTTTACGTTAGGGCTGATCTGCTGATTATTTTGTTGATTGGCCTAGAAAATATCAGAAAACTCTGAAAACCCAAGCCCAAGCTGATACAGCGGGGTTTGTCCAATCAACAGCCCAAATTACTGATTTCAGATCTACATACAAATCAATGAAAAACAGCAAATCCTCCAAATCAAGAGGCTGGAACTAGTGGTTGTTCAGTATTTTTGCTTGAAAATGATTTAAATATGTAGAAATACAAATAAAATCGCTTACTTACTTAGTTATAATGTGGGTTGAACCCTGATAGATAAATACATACAGAAGCAGATGGTTTTTAAAGGCAGAAGATGAATCAAAACGTGAAAAGGTGCGAGACGAACCGAGGCTCAACCAGAGGGTGAAACGACACGCACCTGTCTGTGACATGGGAATAAAAAAAACACCCCTGAAGTCTTGTGACCCCGAGTAACGTCACCGCCGTGACTTCTCTCCTGATGTAGACAGACGTGGGAATGTGTCTGAAATGGCTACGTGATCCTGAGGAACACATTCCAAGTTGTCCGATTATCTGTAAGCGATTTTACAAGGTCCTGCAGACACCCGCCTAGAGACGGATTTGCACCGGCATCATTCATTCTCCGCGGGGGGAGAACAGATTTGCTGCTTGGTATGTTGTTTTTCGTGACCGGCCCCTGTTGGCCGACCGTAAGACAGACGCAAGCTTTGGGGATTTTTTGCACCGAGGCGTTCTCGGAAAGGCCGTGACCCCGGACCACGTGGACTCGCTAACTGAGAGGGGAAATGAAGGGGAGTTGGTGTCCGGGTAATTTCCGAACAGCCGCTGCCAAACCTCAACCTCTCACTGAATCGGACTTTTGTGCATTTTTAAAAATATGAAAAATTCTGAGAGTGATCACATTTTGGTGAGCAAGATTTTAGCAACAACAACAAGCAATATCGTTCGATAACGGTAATTCTATTTTCAACATAACCAAAAAACGATTTGAACCAAATTAGTGTCAGAGGGGGAAAATTCCAAGGAACATTCATTTTGAGGCTGTCGTAATTTACTCAAATGTCTCTATTTTATCCGACTTTTTACTCCAACACTACATTTGTTTCATTACGTTTGATTAAGATTTTCCCTACAAACTATATGGTGAGTTTCTTTTTTTTAAAAATACGATGCATACATGCAGACGATAAACAACCCAACAGTATATTAAGTGGCTGAAATGAGCTTTACTTTCACCTGCTGCAACACAAAATGCTGCAATAATGCGTCTTTAATAATCATAATAATCCTGTTATTTGATATTAAACTGACATGGGGTCATTTTGCATAAAAAAGTACTTTTACTTTTGGTATTTTACATTTTACAGTACATTTTGCTGCTAAAACTTATGTGCTTATACAGCGCTTTAGTAAAACTTTAAATGTAGGATTTTTACTTGTAATGAAGTTACCGTTATTTTTACTGTTCAAAAAAAATGTGAGGAGCGTGACTATGAACCATGATTTATGATGACGATGTCAGGTGGAAACCATCAGTCTCCGACCAGTTTCCAAGAGATTTCAGGAGCCGAGCTGAGTTAAACACCTGTGATGGACTAAGGACCGAATCTAATGATTATTTTCATTATTGAGTAATCTATCAAATGTTTCGATTAATCAGTTAATCGTTTAGCTTGTAAAATGTCAGAAATGAGTATAAAGAAATATGAAGGTGAGGTCTTCAAATGAGTTGTTTTGTACAACCGAGACTCCAAAACCCGAAGATATTCAGTTTACAATGATATAGAACTGGGAAAGGCAGTAAATTTGATTGACCTAAACGATTAATCGATCAACTTTCTGTCAATCAACTAATTGATTGTTCAATTAACTGTTTCAGCTCTAGGAGGGTTTTCTTTTTTTTTTTTTTTTTTTTTTCAGTTCACCCATACAGTTTTGGAAGAATTAATTAACCTGACGGTTGTGGAGAATCAACAGACATAAAGGTTTTCATACGATGACGTTGCTGAGGATAATAAGAATAATAAAGATAATGATAATAAAGATGATGATGATGATGGTGATGGTGAGTCTTGGCCGGAGACCAACTGAAGTCCTTGAACAAGAGTGGCACTGTAGCCCACGGCTGTGCTTCCTACATGGTTCAATCTAATTTTCTCCCAAATGAATTATGAATGTGGGTAATTAAAGGCAGAGTAGGAACTATTAGTTACATCTGCCGCTGGTCGCATGCAGATGAGACGCGTGCATGAGGCTGATGTGATTTCATTAACATGCATGGAGATCCGTCATGTGGTCATCACATGAGAGGGGGGCATATTTTTGACTTGCATGCCGTAATCACGTCGATTACAGATATTTGCTATGGGCCTTTCAGTCAAGCATTTCATTTCAGCTCAGTTTCAGTTTAGTGCAACTTTATTTACCCCCGTAAGGGCAGTTGAAGGCAGCCGCTCGCCACTCAGATACACACACACACAGTAAATTGGAGAGAGAAGAAGAAGACGACTCTGCGCAGCATCTCGATGTTATACTATGAAACTATTAAAAAAATGTATTTTCTTCTCGAACCTGTTTCTGGACCAACGTAGCGGGCTGACGGACCCCATCCCTAGAGCCTCGCTGTTAGCGCCAAAAAGTGACAGCAGGTCCAGCGCCGCGGTCAAATGACACTACATTTGTTTGAAGGCAGTACTGTGTAAATATTATTATTATTATTATTATTATTTTTCAAAAACCATCTGTGCACATTAAAATGTCCCATTTAATTTGCATCTGCAGTCACTGTAAAGGTCAGGAAGCCAGCCAATTGGCTGGAGAATGAAAAGCGGATAAATCCAGTGGTTGTTCCTCTTTCCTGCACATCTGTCTGAAGTTTCTAGTTATTTCTCTGAATTTTCTCAGAAGCAGAAAAAAATATATATATTTCAATAAATACTGAATGCACAGATTTGTTGGTTGCAACAGGTTGTTGAAAAGTCAGTCGTAGAGATAATTATCAAGTAAAAAGGCCTATGTCCCTGTAGGGTTGGTATTTTTCAAATTACATAGAGACACAAATGGTAACTGATGGTCAGTGGGAGTTGCAGTTAAATATTCCGCTCATCGCTCATTATCAGGGTTTTGAAACGGAAGAAGCCCGTGGGTCTTATCCTCTGTATGCCAAACAGACCGCCCAAACCCACGTAATGACACGAACAAAGCACCGGATGAGCAAAGCCATTTTGTAAAAAGACACACACACACACACACACACACACACACACACACACAGAGTGAATAATATATCAATGTATTTATACATGAATGCAATTCAGAATCGCGCATGTATGCATGAAGACATGACTCATTTCTGAACGCTGCTGAACGGAGAGCATGAGGTTAATCCAAATCACCAGTTCAGGTATTTACTGTACAGGTGCATCCCCTCTTACACAATTTCAACGTAGCTGATGGGAATTCGCTTTGAGTAAACTCACGAAACGAAACGAGAAACCTCAGAACGTTAAATGACCACAGTCGACAGATTAATTATGATACCTGGGTATAACTACCATGAACAAATGAGAACATGGGTATTTCATGCTGGTAGGTAGGTATCAAACGTGGTACATCTCTCCTCTCGTTTCCGGTCACATCTCCACGTCAACTATCTTCTCAGAGCAAAATCGTTCAGATAAATCTAAAAAAAAAAAAAAGCCGTGTGGCCGAGACGATCTTATCAGAGCGCCCGGAGCTCAGCAGCACTCAGCCTCCGAAATTCGCACTTTTAAGAAGGGGAGGCGACACTGTGAGACTAACCTAAACAAATTGGAAGATTTCCTTCCTGTAAATTTTTTGTGTTTTAAGCCGCTCAGTCGCAAACAAGACGGTCTGCACCTACAACGGCAGCTCTGTCAGACTGCAGTTTGGCACAGCAGTGCTTTGAGCTAAATGCTAAGGTCAGTTTAGGGGCAAGCATCAGTGCTGACAGTCACACTATTAACATGCTTCTTTTTTTTTACCACCTTCACCATCCTGGTTTAACATTTGCTAATTAGCAGTAAACACAAAGCGCAGCTGAGGTGGGAGTGAGGGGAATATGATTCCTTTTTGGTCATAAAACAAAGAATTAGACAAATTAAAAATTGTTGACCTGACGATGGTCCTACCACTAAAGTCAAGGGGTCACCAAAGTTGTCACAATTTCCCCCCAAGGGGAACATGAACGCCTGCGCCACACTTCATGGCGACCTATCTAACAGTTGTCGAGACATTTCACTCAACACCGCAAACGTCAACTTCATGGTGGGGCTAGAGAGAAAGCCAGGCAATCCATGCACTATAGTTTTTGAGATATTTCAGTCTAGACCGAAGTGGCGAACCGACCGACAGACTGAGATTTGTCATCCCTAGGACATGGCGCCAGCATGACCAAAAGCAAAAGAGCAGAGAACTCTTCAGTTATAAAAGGGCTTCTTGGCACAAGGTCCCCAGGTTGGTGATTAGCTTCTGTATTTGCGCTTGTACTTGTTTAAGACTTTTTGCTCTTATGCAACTGAAGTGCAGAAAGGTGCAAACTGCCCTGAAGTCTGCCCTAGAGAAACTGCTTTTCTGTCCCCTCTGCTGATGAACCAGAAGAGCCTGAATGTCCCAGATTCTGGAATAAAATCAGTGTGACTCTGGCGGAGCGCATGGATCAATCACAGTCTTATCCACGCACATTCCGTAAAGGCACCTCGAGCATAAAGATATGCTAAGAATGTACAGTGTGAAGTCTGTGGTATGTGTATGCTTGCATGTTTTGTGTGTGAGTGTGTGTGTGTTTCCTTGTGTGTGAGTGTTTTCACAGCAGGTTAACTGCAACGAATCCATCGGGACCGCTTCAAGACAAGCAAAAAAACACTTCTGAGATGAACCAAAACGGAAAAAAGCTGTTGCTGTTTTCTTCTTTACGATGCTCAAGTCGGCTTGATGTAGCTACACATCTAACTCTATTCCATTTAAAAAAATAAAAATCCTTCTTACAGTCCTTAAATGTCATGCAATTTTAAACTGGTGTAATCAGTATTTTTATTTTAAAAACTGATCGAACGACGTGAAAGGAGTCTCGTACTTTCCACTCTCTTTCTGCCTTTGTTTTGTTTTAGCAACTGTTTGCTAACACGCAGCTGCAGGTAATGTTATTTCCAATCATCCCACAGGGAGCTGTTTGGAACACCAACATGTTTTTCATTCCTTGTCTCTATACTACAGCGCAACGGATTTCAAACGTCTAGGAGGTTAAAGAGCTGACTTTTAGCTTTAAGACCTGCAACACCAACAAGCTGTGATCACAACACTGACATACTGTATCATCACCTTTTAGGCTGATCTGGTGAACTTGTTAACAAACAGCTTGTTATTTCCACATCCAGTAGTTACGGAGCAACATGGTCATTCGTCTGGAGTCGTATTTGAGTCCAGCTGGTGAATCTAGGTCCAGTACCCCCTCTCTCTTAGCTCTGTTGTTGGTCTCCACCTGCTCCTGAGGGAAACATCTGGCTCTTCAGCTGCTAAATGCTCCACTGCATTCACCAGCTGGTCTCTGTCTGTGACTGTCTGCTGTTTTTTTTGCTGAGCAGGCAGTGGATGGTGGCTTTTTACAGCTGTTTCTCTAGAAGCAGCTGCCTGCTGCGGCCGAAAACGACGCCATGAGAGCGGTGAGACTGAACCAGAGCAGTAAAGCTGTGGCCCAGACAGATGAGCAATGAGCTGAATCTCACTATAAAGCTCCATCAAGCCGAGGGGATCTGCAGATTCAGCTGCTAATTCTCTGTACATTTATCACTACAAGCAACCCCCCTTCACATTTTCACATTTTCATTTGATGCATTGTTATTGTCAAATATTGGCTATAGCCGTTTTAAGGGTGTTTTAGGGTGTTCACATCCACACAGTGTGGGAATCGTGGCCCATTTTACCCTGTGACGTTGCGCATACGAACTCTATACGGTTCAGACCTGAATGTAAACACCCACACCGACTAAAAGTACGTGTAATGCAAACAGGATGCAGCTGATCAACGTGTCTAAGTTCAATGTCACACAAATATTCCTGCAACATAGCACAGAGAAGAGGTTTCCAGCACTGGTCCAGCTATTTATAGTCAAGTTTGTTTGTTTTTTTTATATTAATGTTTCAGATGCCGCACTGTTGATGTTTCCTAGACAGTGATAGGGGTCTTAACACATGGAAGCAGTGAAATGGACATTAAATGGACTGTAAATTCAAAGGATGTGACTTGGATCTCCAGCCCGTGGGTGCATACAGGTGAAAAGAGGTCCCTTAATAATGAGTCCAGTAGGTCACTAATAGCTCCAGTTATACCAGCTGCTGCAAGAGTTAACCTGATGTTATCCGTGTCCTGTCCCCGGAAGCAAATAAATTCGGGTCTTAAGAGAAACATTCCTGGAAAATCTTGAAGTGAGGAAGGACACAGTGCGACTGTAACCTTAACTTTTACTTTAACTGTAACATACGTGTCCAGAAACGGAATCAACATTGATTAGCATCTGCGGGACAGACATTAGAGCGTGACGTCTGACCTGCCCTTGTGTTGGGTTGCTTTTATCTCGCGCATTGTCCCGTGTAACAAGAAGAAAGCGGAGTCTGACTCTGCTACCGTTTGCCATATTCTACACGATGCATTATCCAGTATTACAGACAGCTGTGTGCAGAAGTGTGTGCATCCCTGGGGAAATTAGATATTCTAATTTGATTTTTGAAGTGAAAAGAAGTAAATACAGCCCCTGCAACAGATGGACAGGTGGACACCTGTCACAGTTTCCCAATGAAGGACACTGCCCGACACGTTCCAACCACAGAACAGCACAATCAGTCTTTTTCTCATTGGTACTGATGTCCACATTGTTTTGATTTGTGCCTTTTTGTCTTCTAGCATTGTCATGAAACATGCTTTCTGATAAATACTTCAAATGTCTAACTTAATAGGTTTATGGTCAGAAAATGGCACGAGTGGCAAAGAAGAATGCAGCTGTTCAGCTTGTGTTAAATTTTTTTTTCTCCCTCTCTCTCCGCCCAGAAATTGATTTAGGTCAGGAAATGTTTTTTTGAACTTGAGCCAAAACCAAATGCTGTGTCACTTTGGCTGCTCGGAGCCAAGAAAAATAAAAAATAAAAACAGAAAAGAAAAGAAAAGAAAAGAAAATACATTAAGAGATTATCTCATCTGTCTGGATTTGCCCTGACTTGAGAAAGAACAAATGCAGAGTTGTTTAAAGCAGAAAAGGGAGAAGGAAAAGAAACTTTATTGTCATTAAAGTAGTTTAACTGAGGCGTGATTGTTTTGTAAAATCGGAAAAAATAACTGTAATTATTCCCTCATATTTGAATAATTGCTCATTTTTGTTTTATTAGACTGAATCCTACCTGCAGGCCAATTCAGCAGAGTTTAAGAAAAACAATGCCAAAAAATATCTGCTCTGATACCTGATAACATTATTCTTCCCCTGCTGTGGTAGACACACCCATCCTGGACAATAAACACTGGAAGTATAATTGACTTTGTTGTTGCCCTTCAGTCATTTTGTACGGACGTGTAAAACATAAACGTTGCACGGTGCAGGAAAAAAAAACACAAACACATGTTGGAGACAGGCCCTGGACGCCTCAAGCCACCTGATACCTGCGCTTCCTGTCGCCATAGCGCGGCCTCGCATTTCTGTGGTATTGATCTGAGTGCTCGGTCTCAACGTGGCTAATGCACCGCTAGCTTCACCCTCAGCTCTGCATATCGCTTAGCACCGACCATCAGCCAACAGAGCAGCCAGAATGCTGGGGGGGGGGGGGGTGTGCAGCGTCGGTCGTTCAGATTTGTGAGATGTCGGCCGGCGGGCGGGTGAAACGTCCCCATAGATTTTCCAATGAGACCCGACGCTGACAGCGGGGACGTGTGCACAGAATCTGCAGGCATGTCATCTGGTGAAGCACCACCGTGGGTAAATATACACCCAGCACTGACAAACCTCCTCCTCATGGCTAAATCGCTGAGACGTCAACACGTTCGCTCTGGTTCAGGGAAAGACCTGGTGCTCTGTAATGACTGATTTCAGGACAAGCAAGCCCCACGGTCTGCTAAAGGAATAATCCACACTAAATCAATGTAACACTACTATACCCTGCATTTCTCACTTTCTTTTGGGGTTTTGATATTGTACCTGTGGATAGGGCCGTAACTAAACATTTTTTTTCATCTGAAGATCATTCTCCTGAATAACCGATCACATTTGGTCTATCAAATGTCAGAAAACGGTGGAAAATACACATTTTCAATGAGCCCGATCTTACCATTGCTTACAGTTCATGATCTCGTAAGACAAAGAAAAAGCAGCAAATCCTCACAAGTCAGAGCCTGGAACTATGAAAAATTGCATAAAAGATTAATCGATTATCCAAATAGTAGGCACATCGGTTTCTGTTGATCGACTCGTTGATTCATTGACTAATTGCTTCAGCTTAACAGATGTAGATATAGACACACGTCGATGTGGTGTCTGACAGATGAAAACAGCTCAGCGACCTAAACAAATCAATGCATCTGCAATTTATGATTATTTTCATTATCGAATGCAGATTATTTGCTTGATCAGTTGTTTTGTCAATAAACTCTCAGAAATGAATCAGATGACGTCTTGTTTTGTCCAACCAACTGTCCGAAACCCCAGAATGTTCAATTTACAATGATATAAAACAGAGAAAAAATGAAAATCCTCAAACTGAAGAAGCTGACACAAGCAAACATTTTGGGCATTTTGCTAGAAAAATGACTCAAATGGTTAATGGACTATCAAAATAGTTGCCTCAGAACCAACAACGACCCAGAGATTATTTTAGAGCCCACATTTTGCACCATCATGCAAAAAAAAATCACCATCATAGAGGAGACAGAAATACCATGATAACAGAAAATGTTACGGTATATTTAAAACCACTAATTTAGGGCTGCAAGTAAAAATTATTTTTTTTATCTTCGATGCCACTTAATATTATGTTGATGTCTATAATTAATCCTTAAATCAAAAAATGCCAGAAAATAGTGAAAAATAAAATCCACAATTAAGTTCCCAGAGCCCAAAGTGTAAGTATTTTGAACGGCTTGTTTTATACAAACACCGGTCTCAAACTCAAAGATATTCAAATATTCAAAACAGAGGGAAGAAAAAGGAAATGCTCACATTTCAGAAGCTGGAACCGGAGCGTGACTTTGACATTTTGGTTTGAAAATGACTTTTTAATCAATTAATGACGATTAAACGATTAGAGGAAGTCGTGGGTCAATTATTTTCTCTGCTGATGAACTAATTCATTAATTGCTGTTAATCAATTAATCATTTCAGCACAACACAAATTTAAGTTGAGCTGCATGTAAAAATTTAATCACATGATCACAATGTAAGACAGACTAAAGTGGATTTTTTTTGTTGTTGTTTCTCAGAGGTAATTCAAAACCTCAGCAGCTTTATTGTTCCCCGGTTTATTCCTTCGAGCTCCCACATTAGCACCTGCACCAACCAGCCACATCGGCGTACGACTCACGACGCGCTCTTTTTCAGCAACTAACGAGGTTCTTTGGCGCCTGGACACAGGCTCACGGTTTCTACTGGTGTTTTTACATGGTGGTCACATGGGCTACATGCCGACTGTATCTGTGAGCGTGACCGGAGTCAGCACTCCCAGAGAATGAGACACGACTTTTCGTACTTTTATCGAAATCAGTCTTGTAGCTATGATGTAACTAACGATGCCGTTTATTCTCCCGATTAAACGCTCGGTCCCTAAAAATAGTACAAATGATGCCTATCGAAGTTTCCCCAATGTCCAGGGAGACGTCTTCAAATTTCTTCTTTTGTCCAATCAACAGTCGAAAACCCCAAAATATTCAGTTTACAGTAAAACACAACAGAGAGAAAGCAGCAAATCCACATATTATCCTCATGGGAGCTGAAAGCGCAGAGCTTCTGCGATTAATAGGCTAACCCCTTCAGCTCTGCCTGTAGCTAACGTTTCTGATTGCTCGTCTGCTTTTCCTGACTTGAAAACCAAACTTGGTCAGCCTGCAGCCTCACAGGGCATCACGGCAGGCCGTGGCTGTGCTCTAACGTTCCCATTTGCCTCAGTCTCCTCTTCCCCAGCTGACATCTTCACCGTCCTGCCTCCCTGTCCACAGTGAGGAGTTTTAAATTTTAAAAGCGCGCACAGTGTCAAATTGAGTTACGGCTCCATGTCAACAAACTGTTTCACCCCCCCCCCCCTCAAGCTGACATCGTGATTGTCCTTGTCCGATTAGGCCGATCAATGAGACCGAACAGAGGAGAGACGAAGAAAAGGAGGAGGAGGAGGAAAAGGAGAACTGAGGGATGTGTCTGCGTGTGTTGAGGGGGGGCAGCTCCTCCCATAATTAAGTTAGTGTGCTGCGCTGGGCGTCCATGTTTACAGGGCAGGCGAGGGAGTTTCCTTCACTCGGTGGACAGCTCTTAGCGCGGAGAAGGCACCAGCGAGCTCTCACTCTCTTCTCTGGTCATTTCTGCAACTCATCCCCCCGCTTCGCTGTGAGTGGCTGATCCAGGACGAGACAGGGGGAAGCAGCAGCAGCAGCACCTTCCTAACCCTCCACCAACGTCCCTCCCTCCGTCTCCCCCGCCTGCCCGACCCAGGACCTCATCTCTGCTGCCGCTGCCTCTGCCACCGCTGCCATCATGTGCGACTGTTTCCACCTGGCCTTCCCCAACTGGCACGCCGCCTCCTCAGGGACGGGTGGGCATCGCTCTCTCTGCTCTCTCTGCTCTCTCTGCTCCCTCTGCTCCCTCTGCACCGCTTTCCCTCTCTCTATGACTTTCTCTCTGCTGTTCACGGCAATTATCTGATCCAGCTGCGGGGATCAGTAGTGCAGCGGGAGAGATCATGTCTGCGTGTGTGTGTGTGTGTGTGTTCGTGATGAAGAGAGACAGTGAGCGAGTTTAAGGAGGCTGGTGCTGATGCTGAGTTGTGCTGCTGACCTGCAGTGAGCGCTGGGTGTGTCTGCAGAGCGCAGGGGAGTGTTGGAAGATGTCATCATCGGGGACGCCATGCAGCTCTGCACTTTTCCTCCTTTCCTGCCGCTGCGGGTTTGAAGCCGAGGCTGACGGGCAAACAGACTCAGTTACTGCGGCAGTTCAGCAAAACAGAAATCAGGATTGCAAAAACAGTAGCAGTGGATAACTTCCTGGGGCTCAGCTGTGAGCTTAATAGCCGCGGGCTTTATGCGAAAGAGGAAGAGCTACTACCTGTAACCTTGCATCAGTTTTACTACAGTAACCCCAGAGTTCTTAAAGTGTAGGATGCTGAACGCTGTAAAGCTTACGCAGTGCATTTCTTGTTGGTTTGATCCGTCTCGTTATGAATTTTTCACGATGATAAACGCAGGGTTTAAGGGGGTCGGGTGGAAATTTGGGGCAAATTAATTCTTTCTTTATGGTTACATCAAACGGATGTTGATGGTCTGCTTGTATAATTTTTAGACACTTACATGCCACGTAAATGAACAGATCTGATCGCGTACAGTGAGCGGGCATTGAACCTAGTTATGTAGTTTGTGTGAAACGGATTTCACTCACGTTAGCGATGAGGCGAATTGCTCTGAATCCTCAAATTACGCTGGAAAAACCAGACGTGTTTCTATTTGTCATGAGGGAAGTTTGTGACTGCAGATCTGAACAATTGTATGATTGTTGTCATGATTATGATTGGTGTTGAAATAGTTGTGTGCGGGTTTACTCGCGCACGAGCAACAATGTCAGAGCCCATGTGGATAAAAATCACTGACGCTTTTGGATTTTCCTTGGGTTTCAATAGGGCAGGTGTTCTCAACAAAAAAAAAAAGTAAAAAAAGTTACATCGGCAACATGACATTCAGACAATGTACAGTTTAGGGTCAGGAGAAAAAAAGGGATAAAAATGCTTACTGGAATTTACAGTTGTGCTAAATTTTTTCCTAGAAATGTTTGTTCCTGTTCTGGATGTCATGGTGTCACATATTATATCAAAGAAAAATCTTTGTGTTGGCTGATGTTTAACCAGGCGCTCAGGCTGACGTCTGCTGTAGAAGGAGTCGGTAAATCATTCATTTAAAAATAATACTGGCTGTGCTTCTATGTCGCCCGTCGCCATCTCCCGCAATTCTCCTCATTCATCGGTGCCGCTCCTTTACGCCGAATCTGCCCGAAGACTGCGGAGAGGTTTGTGTTGCGCTGAGGGGTTTCGGACGACGCGCAAGGTCAGGGAAAGAAAGTATGATGAGGAGGGACAGAGAAAGAGAGAGAGAGAGAGAGAGAGAGAGGGAGAGGGAGAGGGAGGGAGCTCGGCTTGCTGCTAGGGAGTGTGACAGACAGGATCGCCGATTGGCTCGGCAGTGGCGCCTAGAGCAGACGATCCTGATCCATTACAAAGCATCAGCCTTCGTCAGACAGGCCCTGGTCTTAGATCAATATTACACCACATAGATTCTATGTGTGGCTGCTGCCACTCGGTGCAGACCAGTTTTAGTGAAGAGATTTTTTTTTTGACAATGCTTTGACCAGTTGGGGTTTCCAGGAGAACCTGATACTATCACCAAAAAAATGTCAACTCAAGTTGCTCCTATTTTGTGTCTTTATGTCATGTTTTCATATTTAATCGGTTTCCATCTAGATTTTTCATTCCTCTCAACTTTTAGAACCATCATATGACACTTAAACCCAGACTAGATTCAGAGTAAGGAGAACTCTGAGTAACTTGGCATCATTAAATCTTAAGTGAATCAAATGAAAAAAAAACAAAAAACAAACAAAAAAAAAAAAACATGCTGGTTCTCCAGAATCTATTTACATGGATGTAATCAGATAAACATTACCGTGACAGTAATCAGTTCAATGACTTCCCTAAATGCTCCCGGCTTTCCAGGCTAAACAAACACTAACAAGTGTTTGCAAGCACAGTTCAACCCAGGTGTGTGCTGCTGACCTGATTCAATAACGAGTGTCTGTGTGTTTCTGCTGTGATTGCATGTCGTGGGAATACAGGCAGACTCGGTCAGGTCCAGAGCTGTGATGAAGCTCGCTGTAAATTTGCAGCAGATTGATAGATTGAAAGCATGTGCTTTTGCAGTCTCATGGTCATATAATCCATGCAGAAAATCCAATTCTGTTTTTTTTTTTCCTCCCTTCATTCAAATCTTATTATAATTTGGATCCGAACAAACTGTTGTCCAGTGAAAGGAGCTTGTGTCTCATGGTTGCGTAAAAAAAAACAAAAAACAGCGGAATCCAAATCCAAGAGCACAAATAATGAGCTGTATTACTTCATATTAGCTTAGTGAAGAGAAGAGCTTCAGGGAGCATTCTAGGTGCTTTTAAACAGGAAACACAAACCAGAGCAGATGGTGGTTACATAAGAGATGAACTGAGGGCAGGCAACTAACCCGGCACGGTTAGGATCTTCAGTCAAGAGTATATCGAAACACTGAAGTATATTTCTAGGATCGCACCTTCTGTTTTTGTCACATCCTTTTGATTTGAATCGGTGCAGACACCAGCCGGCATATGAGAGGTTCACCGTCACGGCGTTGTGTCAGTACAGAGGACTGTCCCCATCGGCGCCGTTTGAAGCAGGTTGTAAGCCTCGCATCAGCAAAAGCACTGAGGGACGAGCCCCACCCAAATCCAGAGCTGCAGTTGCACCTAAAAATAAACCCTGCAGGATCTGCACAGCAAAAGACTTCAGCATCTACTGCTTGTGCTTATTGCCACCGAAGTCAAATTAGAACATCAGGGAGCAGTAAAATCAAAATTTACAGTATCTATTGTGCGATAAGTCAAACAGGTCAATGGCTCCGCAAGGGATTTTATTTTGACAATTTTAGTCAGCAGTAGAGAGCTGATATCAGGGCCTCTGCAGCGCCCACATGACAAATATTTGAGAAAGGAGGTTTTGTATGCGCGGTGCCCTATAGTTGGAGAAGGAGGACTGGATATCCGTCTGAACGAAGCGGCAAATACTGCAAGAAATTCATCATCCAGTCGTGTCAGGCAGGACCTGAATCCTCCGCAAAGCTGACTGCAAACACCGACTTCATGATTCACCGCTACAGCGGCTGTGAACCTCGGACACGGCACATGACAGGTTTCAGCCTTGAGGGGACCCAGGCGCGCCGGTTAATTTAATGAATCTGTCCAATTCTGTTCCGCCTAACCTCCTGAGGATACACTGGGCCACAACTGAAACATACATACTGAATGTAGCAGTTGTCTCAAACCTGAGACATATCTACACTGGGTTACCGTCTCACAGAGCTGAAACAATTCGTTGGTTTGGGCACTGTTACGATGCTAACATTTGCTAATTAGCGCTAAATGCAAAGTACAGCTGAGGCTGATGGAAATATCATCAGTTTTGAGGGTATTTAGTCGTAAAGCAAAGTACTGGATACAGTGAAATTTTGCCATGAAGTCGGCGCTAGTTCAGGCATCGCCAAAGTTATTACTGTAATCCATCCTGTGGGGAACACGAATGCGTGCGAAAAATTTCATGGCAATACGTCCAGTATTTGTCGAGACATTTTACTCGAAACTGCAAATGTCAACCTCGCGGTGGCGCTAGAGGTAAAGGTAAAGTCAGGGGAATCACCAAAGTCAGTAGGATTCATCCTCTGGGGAACACGCATATCTGTGCAAAAGTTGATGCGATCCAAGCTGACGCCAGACTGACGTCAGACTCGCACTGCCATACTGTACCTAGAGCCGCGCGCATGGGCGTCGCCAAAAGTGCTATAGCTCAAAAAACGTAAGTGTCAGTGTCACGGGTCATTTATGTGATTCATTCATGGATTGGTTCATGGAAGCTTTAGCAATTAAGAGATTCTTTTTAAAATGTTTTGTGCTTGTTGTTTGCTTCCAAAAGACTTGTTACGTACAACTGGGCAATTAAAAAGTGCCACATTTCTTTCCGTAAAGTAAATTTAAGTCATTCAGTTACAGACACTCACTCTTTTTTTTCTGATGGCAAAGCCTGTGAGTCATGTAATACTCCCTAGAACCGAAAAGTGAGGGATTTTGAGATTAAAGCGGTTAAAATTCTCAATATATCGAAAAATAAGCTTTCAAATTTAAGAAGTTGTTTAAGACCGTCTTTAAAAGTAAATAATTTGGATAATTACTTAACCAAACACGTGGGGAAGTGGTATTAATTCATGGGAGATAAATATAAACGTAAGGCAATTTGATGAATATGTGGCGCGAAGAGTTAAGTCACTGTGAGGATCTTTAGAAAACCCTTCATTCAATTTGGGAGGGACACAAATTCAGGCAAGGTATGACTGCAAGCGAAAAGTGTCCCGCCTCCTTTGCCCATCGGAGGCTGAACAAATCACTTTAGCCACTTTGGAAGTCACACTCACACCAGGAATGTTTAAGGGCAGCGTGGACAACGTGTGATTAACACCTCGGTTTATCTCCAGGAGTTAAACAGACAACAGCAGCAGGTAGGTGAGCTGTTTGATTCCACAGACTGGGCTCCAAAAATTAAAGATCGGACCAGTTTTTGTTGGACAAACCTGGTCTGAAAGAGTGGGATGGTGAGTGATAACGGTCCGTGAAACACTTGCGTTAATAGTGCAGGCATCTGTAAAGACTTCTGATTGTTGTTATTATTGTTTAACAACACGTCAAGACTGCGCTGTGTTCACTTACTGAGAGCTCACGGTCTGACTGTTCTTTTCCGTCAGATAAACCTTGTGTGATATTATTTCTAATCATGGTGTCGGAGGAATGTGAGTCTGTGATGGCAGTGCAGGTTGTGCTTTTTGGTTTTTTTGGGTTTTTTTAGAGCTATGATTTTATTTGATCTTGAATGATTAACCTTGTGGCAGTGACACACCCTGATACAGCAGGAGGTTGTTATACCATCGGTCTCTTGCCTTAACTGTCTTCTAATGCATTTACACGGGCTGTGGGAGCTCTTCACATGACACACATTACTGTAAGGCAGTGGGTGGGGTGTCAGTGTGGTGGTCAGATGAGAAACTAAACGGCAGTATATTCATGCAGTATTCATGCTCAGTAGTGTGCACTGCTGCAGGATTGTTACTGTGTGTAATTTCAGTTTTAAGCTTCAACTCTTTTTCAAAGATTTCGAAGGAACACTTGACCCACCATTTAACCGCCACTTGTAGCGTGAAAGGCCACAGCAGAGTTTTGTTTTCGAATTGACTCACGGAAAGTTCTTTACTCGAGGAAGCTATTTTGATACAGAGCCGTTGATTTTAACAGCAGCAAAAGAATATTACAACATCCATAATGAGCTCTCAAAATGCTTGTGGGACAAAATGCTGATTACCTTAAAAAAAAAAACTGTTTTTTTCTGCTACGTTTGCTGAGTAAATCACTTCTGCAATGTCTTCTAACTCAGATCTACTGGCTACCCATTATGGACAAGGTGAGGATTCACCTGGATTTTATTTTAATTACACTGCGCTGCAGTATTTAGAGTTTTTATTTAATGTTTTCATCCTGTTTTTTGTAAATGCTTTTGGGAGATCTGGAGATCTGCGCAAGAATTCAACAAAACCCTCTGATCCAGCATTCATGGGAGGGGGGGGTTGATGAGATGATGAATACAAATATAATACGCACTGGATGTAATTTTCATTTAATTTCGTGATTTGAGTTGAAGAGTTTAGTGCTTCAGCAAGACTTACAAAGTCCACATCTTATCAGCTGTAGTATCAGAAGAAGATTTATCAGCTGCTCAAAGACCAAAAAGATTAGGGATGACATGAATTTGTTAGCCAGTTAGGATCTAAAACCACAGGAAATGTGGATATGTTTGTAGTTCAAGACCGTGCAACAAGATTTCTCCGCAACGCTCATGTGTTTCCACTCAGCTGTCAACTTTAGAATTTGCTATTTTTTAACCCAAATGTTCCACGACAAACAAACGGGCTACATCCCTGAGTGGGAATCCTGATACAGTTGACCTCACATTGAAATGACCCCAATAAAGGGGCAGTTTGAAATGGAATCAAATCAAATAGAGGTTGGGTATAAGAGCAGGTAATGACGCTAATCTGACTAACCGGATTCATTCGGAGTCTGACTTTCCCTTTTCGGGGGCCTTGAGGGGCCCAGCTGACCGGCTGCAGAGGCTAATCTGCGGGTCGATAGAGTGGAGCACTTAACAGACGAAGGAGGCAGCGGGTCCCCCGGGGGGAATTATTGCCGGGAAGAACTCTGAATAGTCTCATCATTGGCTCCAGTGCCTCTCTGAGCCTCAAAACAACTGCCAGGGGTCGGGCAGGGTGGCAGTCTCAGCTTACAGCTCAGAAAATACACACGCAGACAAAAACCAGTGCTCAACTTCAGCTTTAGTGCCGTTTCGGCTGCATTCATTCATTCATGCAAATAGAAGGCTAATTTACTAAAATATCATCAAGTAATTACAAACATAATCTTGTTGAAAGAATTTTATTTGACGTGTTTGCAAACATGTAACTGTGATTCTTTGCCAGATGAAGTTTTGAAAACCTGCACCATTTATTTGTAGCTACAGAAAGCCAACTTTGTTCAGCTGTTCTGGGACTGGTGCTGCTAAAATTACCAAATGAAATTTTCCCTTTAGTTATTTGTCACCATGCATCATGTTTTTGAGATTAAGTTATTCACTTGCGTGTGCAGAACGCAGAGGAGTGAAGCTCCACTATTTACTAAGATATCATTAGGTTAGGCAGAAGTCAAATTGGAAGTTATTTCGGTATTTAGGTTTTGTCTGTTTTCTGTTTATGTGAACAGGAGCTGGTCGAAGGCTGAGAGGACCGGAGCCCGGCGCAGAGGACGATTCGGTGAGCGACTTCACTGGGACTGAAAGTGAAATTAATGTTTCATTTCGTATGTTTCAGTTTAAATTCTTCATCAGTCACAATAAGTAGGGAGGATGTTTTCTGTACTGGCTCCACTTATCAGAAAAACGGTACGTTAAACCTTCCGGCGTTAATCACTTTTATCAAAATCATTTATTTCACCCGTCTGCATGTGTTGACATTGTTAGAAACATAACGTTGACAATTGTTTGTCAATTTTATAGCTTTAGCAGTTTTATTATGTTTTTTATATTCTGTTTTTATGCATGTTTTTTTTTTTTAACCCTTGCTGCTACACGAACCTAATTTCCCCCAGAGATCAACCGATGTACATCGTATCAAACTACCCTTTGTTGGAAACAAGCTTCTCAAACTTATGTTACGTTTTTAGCATTTTCTGTTTTATATAAAGACTCGTTCATATTTGCTACTATTATATTTGCTAATGTACTGTGACAGAGAGTCTAGAGTAAGCATATTAGTAACAACAACACCACCACTGACAAGCTGACACGAAAGTTCAGGGAATCTGCAGAGTCATTAGGATTCATCCTCTGGGGATTATTAATAATTAATTTTGAGATATTTCACTCTGGTGTCAGAGCGACAGGCCGGCCATCATTGCCATTCCTGGAAACGCACCACTAATGTGACGTGTATTTAAATGCCAGTTAAAGGGCCGGTCCGCGCCGTATTGGCTTAGCGAGGTGTAATCACACTATCTGCGATTCCCTTTTCTCCAAATCTTTGTTGCTCATGCATGAGTTTTGGTACTAAAACTGTTCCTCGGGTGGCTGAAGAAGACTAGTTGGTGTCTAGGCAGATGAACAACTGCCTGGCTGAAACTGACTCAAACGTCATGATGTCCCTTTGAGATGATAACAACAACTGTTTTAGTGAACAGACCACATGACTGTCTTTTGTGCTGACTGACCTCACGTCCTCTCGCAGACATGTGACGAGCCGTCTCAGTTCACAGAGGGAGAGAGGCCGCGCCCTCAAGGATCGTCCCCCGTCGCAGAGTACCCCGAAACTGAAAAATACACCGACAGTGACAAAGAGGTACAGAGCAGCAACATGCCACTATGTTACACGAACACAGGTCACAGGGAAAAGCCAGGCTAAGACAATTAACCAGAGAACCTGTTTACATTCACTTGCATGACCTGGATATGCAGTTAAAATACAAACGTGATGATATGACGACTGTCTTTAATTACCGGTGTTGACAGAGATACTGTATGTAACTAAGTGTGCTGCGGTGCTCCTCTCGACTGCTGCACTCTAAAAATATATATTTTATGTCAGCACCTTTAAAAACAATTCTTTCCAAAACAGCCACAATATAAAAAAATAAAAAAATAAATAAAAAAACACCACTCATAGCTCGTTGTTGTACAAAGCCTGGTAAGTGGAAGGGGGATTTTTTTCGATTATTCGCTCCATCGATTTTGTTATTCGATCCCTCAAAAATCGAAAAAGGAGTAAACGGGAATTAAATAAAAACAGCCGCTGTGTCCAATCGACGGTGTGTGGTGTACGATGGGATCTCTGTTTTGTTTACTGTTATTTGCTGCAATAAGGGCCCAGACTCAGCTACTCGCATGTATGAATGTAGGTAAACTATATGCAGCGTTTTACCCTTCCCTCCCAGTGCAAATACTTCCAAAGCCTGTTGCTTTGTGATGAAACATCTCTTTCTCTTTCTCGCCTTTTCGGTTTAAACACGGCTGAAGCTCTGACTGCAACGTTAATCTTTTAAGAATATGAGGTGTAGTCAGATATTGAAGATTTTTTTTATTTTTTTCTGTTTTCCTTTTAGTGTGAAGCAGAGCATGACCCACACCGCAAAAGTCGGAGTGGAAAGAAAACTAAAAAGTCTGGGCTTGGGTCCATGTTTGAAAAGCGCTTGTCTCCAAAGATGAGTAAACTGAAGGTGAGACATTCCCACCTCCTCCTCTCTGTACTGTATCTATGAATCCCTTTAGGCTGTGCTGCACAGCTATACAGTGATTATCCTTTTCTATTTTGATGTGTTGGCAGGAAGTTCACAGCCCTGAGTCCGGGGTGATAGTGAAAACAGCCAAAGATGGATGTGCAGAGGGTCTCATTTATGGTGGAGGAGGGAAAGCGGGGATCTTCATTAAGGAAGTGGTACCAGAGTCGCCTGCCTCTAAAAGTCTGAAACTAAAAGAAGGTAGGCTAGCAGCTGGAAATTTAGAAAGTATGACATTTTTTTTCGAAAACTAAAGATGACTAATCAGAGTGAGAAATGTGGGATTAATGAAGCTTGCAAAAAAATAAAATCTCCAATTTAAAACTACAACTAGAGAAAGAACTAAACAGTTTTGTCTTTCTACACAAATGTCACTACATTCACTTAAAGTTGTAAAGTCTAATGACTACTCATACTGCCTTTGTTATTTTCATATTTACTGAATGATTCCACTTCATCGCTCATAAAAACAGTTTCGTACACTGAAAGCCTTCTCATCTAAGTGCTTCCGAAACATCTTTCTCTTATTCACACAGGTGATCAGGTCCTGAGCGCCACTGTTTATTTTGACAACGTGTCATACGAGGATGCCATTCAGATTCTGGAGCACGCTCAGGCCTACAAAGTGAAGCTCTGCTTGAAACGCAAACCAGACGCCACAGAGAATGAACCACCCATGGAATCTGACGTTATTCCTGTAACTATTTTCACATTGTCAGCTCAGACTCTTTATGATGGGTAGTCTTTGGGCTAAAACTGACATTTCACATTTCTGTTGCTCAACAGGAGGAAGAGCTTTATGCGCCAGAGATTAGGGAGCAAGGAAAAACCAAAAGGCGTGGCGATGCCCGTATTTCGTGGCCTAAGTTTCCTTCCTTTGGAAAAGGACGGAAGTCCCACTTTACAAGGTCTCACAGTTCCTCGGAGGCTGATGAGCAGAGAAAGCTGGAGCTTAGCCCCACCACAAGTGACACAGAGTCGCCTATAAAATCTCAGAATGCTCTCAAAGGCAAAAAGAGGCACAAAATCAAGCTTTCTGTGTTGACAAAGAAAAGCCGCATAAGTTCATCTGAAGACCAGGACACAGAAGCACCAACAACTGGGCAAATCAGTGGCGACATTTACCAGACAGCATCAGAAATGCATTCGCCTGAAGGCCCTGAAAGCCTCTCAGGAGAAATGCCTGAAGTCTATGTGACGGAGGACCTGAAAGTAGTGGAAGACTTAGGACTTGATCAAAATGATCAAGAACTGACTGAACCTCAAACTGCTCAACACAAGGTGGAACTCATCAGTATAGACAGCACTTTGAAAACAGCAGATCTAACTTTGGCTCTGGCAGATCAAGAAAGCACCTCTGGTATCAAGTCCCACGATGAGAAGAAAAAGGAGAAAGAAAGGTCTGAATTAAAAATGAAAATTTTGGGGAAGGATAAATCACAGGAGACAGATGCAAAAGCAAAAGCCACACCAAAAAGGCTAAAAACTCTGGGGGCAAGTATTGAAAAAGCAGATCAACCTGAAAATGAAAAATCAGATGTCATCCCAGATTTGGAGTCACACACCGAACTACAGGAAAATCAACTAACACTTGATACCAACACCCAAATAATCAGCACTGAGAGTTCAAGGGCAAAGTCGGTGATAACACAGATGGAAATGAGTGCACCAAAGGTGGAACTTGATAGTTCTGATGTCACACTTATACAAAAATCTCCTCAGAAAGGAGAAGGAAAAACAAAGAAAGGCAAAGACACTAAACAAAAACAAGAAACAAAGACAAGTCCAACATTCAAACTGCCAAAAATAGGCTTGAGTGACATTGCAACCGAGGAAAATATACAAAAAATTCATGTAAATGTTGAGGAATTCCCAATTAAAACTGAGCAGCTTGAAATTGAGGGTATAGAATTGAAAGGAGATCCTTGTGACAGACTGTCAAAAAGCAGCCGTTCCAGAACACAACTTCTCAAACGTGAAGACATTGAGATTCCAGGTATGGAAGGTATGTCTATGACGACCACAGTCAAAAGAATTAAAGAACCTAAAGCGGTTTTAACAGGACATTATGAAGAAATTCAAGCTGAAACTGTACAACTGTCAATTGACGTTGATAGTGTGAAAGAGGCAGTTTCAAAATTGCCTGGATTTAAGCTGCCTAAGATCGACACATCTGGAGTGCCTATTCCCGAAGAAATTACTGTGATAGATGCGAATGCACAAAGAATATCAGTGAAAACACCTACTAAAGTTGTAGATACCAAAACAAAACATGAGGCACACTTCACTAGGTTTGACATAAGGGCTTCTCCAGAAATCACCAAGACTACAGTCAAACTACCAAAGATCACACCTGAGGATTTAACCTCAGAGGAACTTTTAATTGACACCAAGGCAGATTTTACTAAACCTGAAAAAGAATACAAAACTAAACCAAAACAAAGTGACAAAGAGATTAAAACTGAGGTCTATAAACGAGAAGATATTATAATACCTGGCAAAGAAAGTGCACAAGAAGTAGCCATTCTTCAGGCACAAAAAACTGAGAAAACACAATACACCGAGGGTATCACATCTGAATATGAGTCCGCTGCTACATTCAGCCCAAAAGAATCAGATAAGAAATCAAAAAAGACAAGGATAACAATGCCTAGCTTTGGGATTGCAAAACCAGACATAAGAATCCCTGATATTAGAATTGACTTGCCAAAACAAAATCTCTCTGAGCAAAAATGTGGTGCAATTAGAGGAGAAAGGACTATATTGCCCCAAGAAGTAAAAACGTCAAAAACTGAATCTGAACTGAAAAATCTTAAACTTGATTCTACAAAGCCAAAAGCTGATATCTCTTTTCCAGAGATCAGAGGTGAAGTAAAAGATGGTGGAAGTGAGGAGCATACAAGCAAAATGGCCAAGTTTGGAGCAGTTACTCCGGATATCAGCGTAAATATTGATGGGGCAGAGATAAAAATACTTGAAAGAGACGTTGACGGGCAAGGAAGCAAGTTTAAAATGCCAGACTTTGGCATCTCCATGCCAAAGGTGAAAGGACCGGACTTTGATTTAAGCTTTTCAGAGAAAAATGTAGATGTAGCACTACCAGAGGCTAAAGCTGAGGTCAAACTCCCAGAAGCCCCTGACTCTGACAGTACTCTTGGAAGTGTGGATGTTTCTATTCCAGTGCAAAAGGTGGAAGTTGAAAAACCTGGGTTGGAAATCAAACCTCTGCAGACTGAAGGTGAACTTGATGGAGAAGGAAGCAAGTTCAAGATGCCAAAGTTTGGTATCAAAATGCCGAAAATAAAAGGAACTGAATTTGACTTAAGCTTGTCCAAGAAAGACATTGATGTCACACTACCAGAGGCAAAAGCTGGGGTCAAACTCACGGATGCCCCTGAGGTTGATGTTGCTCTTGGAAGTGTGGATGTTTCTATTCCAGAGCAAAAGGTGGAAGTTGAAAAACCTGAGTTGGAAATCAAACCTTTGCAGACTGGAGGTGAACTTGATGGACAAGGAAGCAAATTCAAGATGCCAAAGTTTGGTATCAAAATGCCGAAAATAAAAGGGCCTGAATTTGATTTAAGCTTGTCCAAGAAAGATGTAGATGTCACACTACCAGAATCTAAAGCTGGGGTCAAACTCCCAGAAGCCCCTGAGATTGATGCCAGTGTTGGAAACATAGATGTTTCAATTCCAGAGCAAAAGGTGGAAGTTGAAAAAACAGAACTGGAAATTACACCTCTGCAGACTGAAGGTGAACTTGATGGGCAAGGAAGAAAGTTCAAGATGCCAAAGTTTGGTATCAAAATGCCGAAAATAAAAGGGCCTGAATTTGATTTAAGCTTGTCCAAGAAAGACGTAGATGTCACACTACCAGAGGCTAAAGCTGAGGTCAGACTCCCAGAAGCCCCCGAGGTTGATGTTACTCTGGGAAGTGTGGATGTTTCTATTCCAGAGCAAAAGGTGGGAGTTGAAAAACCTGAGTTGGAAATCACACCTCTGCAGACTGAAGGTGGACTTGGTGGAAAAGGTAGCAAGTTCAAGATGCCAAAGTTGGGTATCAAAATGCCAAAAATAAAAGGGCCAGACTTTGATTTAAGCTTGTCCAAGAAAGACGTAGATGTCACACTACCAGAGGCTAAAGCTGAGGTCAAACTCCCAGAAGCCCATGAGGTTGATGTTACTCTTGGAAGTGTGGATGTTTCTATTCCAGAGCAAAAGGTGGAAGTTGAAAAACCTGAGTTGGAAATCAAACCTTTGCAGACTGACGGTGAACTTGATGGACAAGGTAGCAAGTTCAAGATGCCAAAGTTGGGTATCAAAATGCCGAAAATAAAAGGGCCGGACTTTGATTTAAGCTTGTCCAAGAAAGACGTAGATGTCACATTACCAGAGGCTAAAGCCGAAGTCAAACTCCCAGAAGCCCCTGAGGTTGATGTTACTCTTGGAAGTGTGGATGTTTCTATTCCAGAGCAAAAGGTGGAATTTGAAAAACCTGAGTTGGAAATCACACCTCTGCAGACTGGAGGTGAACTTGATGGACAAGGAAGCAAATTCAAGATGCCAAAGTTTGGTATCAAAATGCCAAAAATAAAAGGGCCGGACTTTGATTTAAGCTTGCCCAAGAAAGACACTGATGTCACACTACCTGAGGCAAAAGCTGAGGTCAAACTCCCAGAGGCCCCTGAGGTTGATGTTACTATTGGAAGTGTGGATGTTTCTATTCCAGAACAAAAGGTGGAAGTTGAAAAACCTGGGTTGGAAATCAAACCTTTGCAGACTGAATGTGAAATTGACGGACAAGGAAGCAAGTTCAAGATGCCAAAGTTTGGTATCAAAATGCCGAAAATAAAAGGGCCTGAATTTGATTTAAGCTTGTCCAAGAAAGACGAAGATGTCACACTACCAGAGGCTAAAGCTGAGGTCAGACTCCCAGAAGCCCCTGAGGTTGATGTTACTCTTGGAAGTGTGGATGTTTCTATTCCAGAGCAAAAGGTAGGAGTTCAAAAACCTGAGTTGGAAATCAAATCTCCACAGATTGAAGGTGAACTTGATGGACAAGGAAGAAAGTTTAAAATGCCAAAGCTGGGAATCACAATGCAAAAGGTAAAAGGGCCTGAAATTGACTTCAGCTTGTCTAAGAAAGATGTGGATGTGACACTACCAGAGGCTAATGCTGAAGTCAATCTCCCTGAGGCTGAACTTAAAGATCCCTCTGCTAAAGTGGAAATTACAGCTCCTGAGTTTAAAGGTGCAGAAAAGGATGCAGAAGGATCACCATCAAAATTTAAAATGCCAACATTCAAATTCCCCAAATTTGGAGCTGCTACTCCAAATGTCAGCGTTGAAATATCTAGCAAAACCAAAGATATTAAACTTCCTGAAACACAGCTGAAATCATCTGAGGATGTTGAAACTGCAGTTGACATTACAGGAACCAACATTAATATTGAGGGTCCATCTCTTGATGGGAAAACAACAGCAGCTGAACTTGAAGGAAAAGGAAGCAAGTTCAAAATGCCAAAATTTGGAATATCATTACCAAAAGTAAAAGGTCCTGAAAGTGATTTGAGCTTATCAAAGAAAGAAATAGATGTCATATTGCCTGAAGCTGAAGCAGATGTCAAACTTCCTGATGTGGAACATACAGAACCTGGTATTAAAGTAGAGGTCAAAGCTCCAGAAACTGCAGTTCAACAACAGGATGTTGAAGTATCACCATCAAAATTTAAGATGCCGACATTTAAACTACCAAAATTTGGATTTGGTACTCCAAACGTTTCTGTGGAAGTACCTGATATGGACAAAGATGTCAAAATCAATGGAGCTGAAATTAATACTCCAGAGGAGGGTCCTGCAGTTAACATTGTAGTACCCAGCATTGACATTGAGGGTTCTTCACTAGATGTGAAAACTCCAGGAGCTGAACATGAAGGGAAAGGAAGCAAGTTTAAAATGCCACATTTTGGGTTCTCTATGTCAAAAGCGAAAGGACCGAAAATTGATTTAGGCCCGCCAAAGAAAGATGTAGATGTAACATTACCAGAGGCTAAAGCTGATGTCAAACTTCCAGAGGTCGATCTGGGTAAAGTAGATGTTTCCATTCCAGAGGCTAAGATGGAAGTTCCAGAGGCTGAGGTTGATGGCAAACTTTCAGTAGCTCATACAACAGCTTTGGAGATGAAACCACCCGAGTGTGAGGGAGAAATGGATGGACATGGTGGAAAGTTCAAAATACCAAAGTTTGGAATCAAAATGCCAAAAGTAAAAGGGCCTGAAATTGATTTAAGCTTATCAAAGAAAGATGCAGATATCAAATTACCAGAGAAAAAAGCTGATGTCAAACTTTCAGAGCCAGATCTTGGAAAAGCAGATGTTTCACTTCCAGAGTTAACGATGGAGGTTAAAAAACCTGAATTGGAAATGCAGGCCATGCAGACAGAAGGTTCTATTCCAGAGCAAAAGATGGAAGTTGAAAAACCTGAGCTGAATATTAAACCTCTGCAGACTGAAGTTGAACCTGAAGGTCAAGGAAGCAAGTTCAAAATGCCAAAGTTTGGAATGTCAATGCCAAAGATAAAAGGACCTGAATTTCACCTCGGCTTCCCAAAGAAAGATGTGGATGTGACACTACTAGAAGCCAAAGCAGATATCCAACTCCCTGATGCTGAACTAAAAGAACCTTCTGCTAAAGTAGAATTGAAAGCTTCTCAGATTGAAGCTGAAGCTAAAGATAAAGAGGGATCACCTTCAAAGTTTAAAATGCCAAATTTAAGTTTCTCTATGCCTAAAGTCAAAGGGCCTGCTATAGATTTAAGCTTATCAAAGAAAGACACAGATATCACATTAACAGACGATAAAGCTGAGGTCAAACTCCCAGAAGCCCCTAAAATTGATGTCAGTCTTGGAAAAGCAGAAGTGTTGATACCAGACGCAAAAGCGGAAGTTAAAAAACCTAAAGTGCAAATTAAACCTTTGCAGACCGACATTGAACCTGAAGGTCAAGGAAGCAAGTTTAAAATGCCAAAGTTTGGAATCACAGTGCCAAAAGTTAAAGGGCCAGGAATTGATTTAAGCTTATCAAAGAAAGATGTAGATGTGACACTTCCGGAAGCCAAAGCTGAAGTAAAACTCCCTGATGTTGAACTCAAAGACCCTTCTGCTAAAGTGGAAACAAAAGCCTCTGAGATTGAAGCTCAGTTAGGTCATGTGGAAGGACCGACCTCAAAATTTAAATTGCCAACATTCAAATTACCTAAATTTGGAGCTGCCACTCCAAATGTCAGTGCGGAGGTACCTGATATGGACAAAGACATAAAAGCTGATGGAGCTGGATTGACAATACCTAAAGACGGCACTACAGTTGATACTGCAGCACTAAATATTGATACTAAGGTTCCATCTATTGATGTGAAAATGACAGGAACCGAAGGTGAAGGAAAAGGAAGCAAGTTTAAAGTGCCAAAGTTTGGAATATCATTGCCAAAAGCAAAAGGGCCTGAAATTGATTTAAGCTTATCCAAGAAAGATACAGATGTCAATTTACCAGGGGCTGAGGTCCCAGAAGCACCTGAAATTGATGTTAATCTTGGAAAAGTAGATGTTTCAATTCCAGAAGCACAGGTGGAGGTTAAAAAACCTGAATTGGAAATTAAAAATTTGCAGTCTGAAAGGGAACTTGATGGACAAAGAAGCAAGTTCAAAATTCCAAAGTTGGGAATGTCAGTGCCAAAAGTAAAAGGACCTGAAATTGAATTCAGCTTATCAAAGAAAGACATAGACATCACACTACCAGAAGCCAAAGCAGAAGTCAATCTCCCTGATGTTGAACTAAAAGAACCTTCTGCTAAAGTGGAAGTGGAAGCTCCTGAGACTGAAGCTGAGTTAAGCAGTGTTAAAGGATCACCATCAAAATTTAAACTGCCAACATTCAAATTCCCCAAATTTGGAGTTGTCACTCCAAATGTCAGTGTTGAAGTACCTGATACAGACAAAGAAATCAAAATTGATGGAGCTGACATGCACATATCTGCACCACACACAGATGTTGCCGTACCAGAGGTTAAAGCAGAGGTCTATCTACCAGAGGTTGAAGTCAAAGAGACTTCGGGGGTTGGTGTGATAGAGCAACAGCCAGGTGTTGAGGTAGATGCAAAACTGAAAAAGTCAAGGTTTTCGCTGCCCAGGTTCTCTTTTTCAAAACCAAGTCTTAAGGCCCCAGAAGTTCAAGATGTGAATGTTGCAATTCCAGAGGGAAAGGTAGAAATGAAAGACGGTGAAGTGGCTATGAAACCACCAGAGGGTGAAGCAGAAGTCGACGGGAAAGGAAGCATGTTTAAAATACCAAAATTGGCAATCACATCGACAAAGGTAACAGGGCCTGAAATTGATTTCAGTTTATCAAAGAAAGACATAGATGTGACAGTACCAGAAGCCAAAGCTGAAGTAAAACTCCCTGTTGTTGAACTGAAAGAACCCTCTGCTGAAATGGAAATCAAATCTCCTGTGACAAAGGATAAAGAAGGATCACCATCAAAATTTAAGATGCCGACATTCAAATTACCAAAATTTGGAGGTGGCACTCCAAGTTCCACCATAGAGGTACCTGATATAGACAAAGACATCAAAATTGATGGAGCTGACATTAAAATTCCTGAAGAGGTTCTTGAAGCTAACATTGCGGCACCCAGTATTGACACTGAAGGCTCATCAATAGATATAAAAAGTACAGGGACTGAACATGAAGAGGAACCTTCTGCCAAAGTGGAAATTAAAGCTCCTGGAATTCAAGTTCAGACAAGTAATCTTGAAGGATCACAATCTAAGTTTAAAATGCCAACATTCAAATTACCCAAATTTGGAGGTCCTACTCCACAGGCCAGTGTGGAAGTACCTGATTTGGACAAAGACATTCAAGTGGAAGGAGCAGATTTACAATTACCAGAAGCAAAAGCTGAAGTCAAACTTCCTGATTTTGAAATCAAAGAGGCTGTGGGTTCAATTTCAGTAACACAGGTGACAATGGCAGAGAGTGATGAAAAGGTGAAAAAGACAAGCTGGACATTGCCAAAATTTTCATTTTCAAAGACAAGCATTAAGGGCTCTGAAGCTGATGTCAACCTTGATACCCCAAAAGTTGATGTTACACTACCAGAGGCCGAAACAGAAATACATCCTCCAGATATTGACATCAAAGATTCCTCAAGTATTTCAGTGGAGGGGGCACCTGCTACAGAACATGATGCCAAGTTGAAAAAGCCAAGGTTTTCATTACCCAAATTTTCATTTTCAAAGCAAAGTACACCAGAGCTTGAAGTTGATGTCAGTCTCCCAGAAGTTGATGTTTCTCTACCAGAAGGAATTCTGGAAGTCAAACCACCTGAAGTAGAGCTTGAGCCACCAGAAGGGGACGCAGAATTAGATGGGCAGGAAAGCAAGTTTAAAATGCCAAAGTTTGGCATTTCAGTGCCAAAAGTAAAAGAGCCTGTAATCGATTTGAGCTTATCAAAGAAAGATATAGATGTCAAACTCCCAGCGGCCAAAGCTGAAGTTCCGCTTCCAGATGTTAAAATAAAACAAACGTCTGCCAAAGTGGAAATTAAAACTCCTGAAACTGAAGCTCAACCAGGTAATGTTGAAGGATCAGCCTTAAAATTTAAAATGCCAACATTCACATTACCCAAATTTGGAGCTGCTACTCCAAAGGTCAGTGTGCAAGCACCTGATGTGAACAAAGACATTAAAATTGACGGCGCAAAGCTGGAAGTACCTAAAGAGGGAGCTACAGTGGATGTCGAGGCACCCATCATTGACACTAAAGGCCTATCTCTAGATGTGAAAGCTAAAGGAAGTGAACTCGAAGGATCAAGAAGCAAGTCTAAAATGCCACATTTAGACATCTCAGTGCCCGAAGTTAAAGGACCTGAAGTTGATTTAAGTCTATCAAAGAAAGGAGTAGATTTCACATTACCAGAAGCTAAAAGTGAGGTCACACTGCCTAGTGTTGAGGTCAAAGAACCTGAAGGTGCCATTTCAGTGCCAGATGAACCTACAGTTGAGGTTGAAGCCAAGTTGAAACGACCAACCTGGACATTTCCAAAATTTTCGTTTTCCAGAACAGGTGGTAAATCCCCTGATGTTGATGTCAACCTTGAAACACCCAAAGATGATGTTACATCACCAGAAGCCAAAACAGAAGTCTGTCTACCAGATGTTGAAGTCAAAGGACCTTTGGGGGTTATTTCAATGGAAGAGCCACCTGCTGCAGAACTTGATGCAAACTTGAAAAAACCTAAATTTTCATTACCTAGATTTTCTTTTTCAAAGTCAAGTGTTACGGCACCCGAAGACAGCGCTGAGCCTCCACGTGTTGATATTTCTCTTCCAGAAGGAGAAGTAAAAATCAAACAACCAGATATGGAAATTAAAGCTCCTGAGCTTGAAGAGGAACTTGATGTACAAGGAAGCAAGTTCAAATTGTCAAAGTTTGGCATTGCACTACCAAAAGCAAAAGGACCTGAAGTTGATTTAAACGCATCACAGAAAGATGTAGACGTCACACTGCCAGAAGTTAAAGCAGAGGTCAAACTCCCTGAGGTTGAAGTCAAGGAATCTTCAGCTAGTGTGGAGACTGAAGCAAAGTCAAAAGATGTTGTAGGATCACAATTAAAATTTAAAATGCCGACACTGAAAATGCCGAAATTTGGAGGTGCTACCTATGATGTCACTGTAGAAGCACCTGATGCAGACAAAGTGGAAGCTGATGGAGCTAAAGTTAAGGAGGATGTTACTCTCAGTATCAAGGCTCCAGCTGTTGCTATTAAAACCGATACACCCAAAGCAGCAATATTGGATTCTGAAACGCCAAAGACTGAGACTGATGGCTTGGGTCATATATCTCCAAGTAAATTCAAACTGCCATTATTTAAAATCCCGAAGCTGAGTTTCTCAAGACCCAAACCTGAAGATGAGTGTGCCCCTGGTGATAATGAATGCAAAGAAGATCAGGCAGATATAGAAGTCAAGCCGGAAGAAGACTCTAAATCACCAAAGTTGACTTTGACATCATTTGGTGAGATCCTCAAGAATATTGATGTGGAATTTGATGTTTCAAAAACAGAGAAAGTGGTAGAAAACCTTGAAACCTTAAACAAAGTTCCTGAAACAAGTGAACCCAGTGAAAAGAAGTCAGAGGCAAAGGAAAAGGAGACAAAAACCAAGCAAGATACAACCAAAAGTCCTGAGAGGACAGGTTGGTTTAAATTCCCCAAATTTGGACTGTCCTCCCCATCAGAACCTGCCAAGATTTCTGAAAAAGACAAGTGCAAGGATGAAAAGAGCCCAGTAGCGGAAACAGGGGATGAAGAAATAAGCCCCACCTGTTCTATCCAGTCATCAGATGCCTTTGCTGATATTAGCTCTACAATGACAAGTGAGCATGTTGGCCTGTCCTTATCCTCTCCAACCAAGGTCACTGTGAAGTACTCTGATCCTGATGCTACTACAGGGCACAGAGAGCTACACAGCAACATCATTACTTCCACCACGAGGACTGGAATGATCTCGGTTGAGCCCAATTTGCCCGAGAAAATCACCATTCTGTCACCTGGAGTTTCGTCTTCATCAGAAGACACACTCAGACTGGATTCTGGAAAAATACATGTCGTTACATCAAATATACAAGCAACTCCAGAATCACATCATGCCAAGTTACTAACTGCTGTCCAAGTCCAATCAGCTGGAGGCTCCCCCCTGAAATCAGAGGCTAACGAAGCTGCGTCGTGGACTGTTGAAGATTCACAAAGCGGCAAGAGAACGGTCTTTGAGAGGCACTTGGTCAGGCAGACATCAAGCGAAAGAAGTGAAAGCAAAGAAACAATCGTTGTGACGAAACATATTACACACATATTTGACTCTTCTGAGCCCATCTCAGGTGAGACAGCCTCATCCATACAACGACTGAAAGACTCTGTGCACTCTGACAAAATGAGGTTCTTTGATGGAGCTAAGAAGTGAGTTGAAGTTTAACTTACCAATCATAGGAAAGAATTTATTAGTCCTCAGGTGTTAACTTCGATCTCTGGTGTTAATAAGCTTGTAACCGAGTGCCCTTACTGCATATTATGACAGGGCTTCAACAAATATCTTTGCTTATGGTACAGAACTAAATTAAGCCATGTCTTTTGCTTATCAAACCTTATCAACCTCTTTGTGGTTTCATAGTTTTTAATGTACAATTTTGATCCGAGTCACTCGTGCTCTTATTAATCCGATGAAAACCAACAGTGCATTTCATTTACCAACGGTTGATGCAAAAATCTGAACAAGACTGCTGCAAAAATCGATCAATGTTACTGACATTCCATAATATTTTTTACAATAATTTACACTGTAAAGTACAGAGTAGGGAACGCCTTAAATACCATAGTGCAGTATGTATGCCACAAAAAGGAATATGCACATGTATCACCAAGATATTCTTGTTGCTGTAGCTAAAATGTAAAGAAACAATAGCAATGCAAAGCTGAAATGACACGCTTACGATCAAACACGACAAGTGTTACTGCTGCAACCATATTTTTAGTAATACTTTGCTACTCAGAACCTAATTTGCTACTATAAAATTATCACATCCTATTTTCTTTCAATATCACTGTACAAAGTGGAAATATTGAACAGGCTGTGTAAATAGCTTTTATTGACCTCTGGAGTTTTATTTGATTACTGCTCCTGTTTGTATCCTAATAGGCTTTAACTCAACGTGTTTGCACAGTTATACACAATAAATATTATAATACGCAAAAAATGTGTCTGAACCTGATGAGAGATCTGTTTTTTAGGTCACAGCTTTTGGCGTGTGACCACAGGTGTGTTGTTGTTGTTGTTTTTTTTCTTCCTGTTTAGTCTGTTTAATTTGATTTATGGAATTAAGTCAAATGCTGTGAAATTTTAGTTCACAAATTTTAAAATAACACATACTTTTTAGTGCAATCAAATGCGTCAAAGTGGACTGAAAATTATTCTGTTTTACCAGGGGGAAAAAATGAGAGGAAATTGTTTTGTTTGTTTTTTGTTGTTTTTTTTTTTTTTAATAAGACGTGTTGTTACTAAAAAAACAAAACAGAACAACAACCAAAACCAACTCAACATAAGGTTATCATCTCACGACCACACAGCATCGAGCCAGGAGGCGTCGATGCGCATGTCTTTGCACACTAGAGGGAGACACAGTTCAAGTGCGCCTGTACCTTCACTGTGCTCTTGGGATGAAATAAACCTCTGCTCTAGCTTGGTGACAAAAATCAGCACATTTCCTCGTAGGCAGCGGCGTAAAGTAACTTAATACAGTCACTGGACTCTGGTACAATTTCGGGGAAACTGTACCTGAGTATTTCCATTTAACACCGCTCTGTACCGCTACTCCGCCACATTTCAGATGGAAATATTGTACTTTTTTTTACTACTTACTGTTTATTGGACAGCCACAGTTACTTTTTAAAATTAAGGTTTTACACACAAAACATAAAAATACGACGCTTTGTCACAAATCCGGCCACTAAACATCAGGCAAACCGCAATCTTAATTCGATGATAGGATTGAATAATGATAATCATGGCGGCTGTAATTATTCTGTTTATCATGTCGTTGTGTTACATTTCGCACTGCTCACAGCAACGTTAGAGGCTTAGCTGCTGTTTGACGGCTAACGCTGCAGAACCCTTCACTAACTTTACTTAAACGTTATAAACGTAAGACATAAAAAATAACAAAAAAACAAAAAAAACAGAGTCGACATCTTCCTGTGCCTGTAAGTTCAAGTCTTACGGGGTAAAACGTTGCGAATTACCTGAAAAATTCGGCCGCTAACGCTTCGGAAAATGTCAAAACCGTTAACGGCTGCTCGGTCCACTTCTGATCAGGTGCCGCCTTCACGCCCTCCTCGTAAATTCCTGCTTCCTGATGGACCGACGCAAGCGATCGGACGTAGCGGGTCGCGAGGCGACGCCGGAGTCGCCCCTTCTCTGACTGCGCGCGTGTTCACCGGGGAACGAGACTCCCCAGGTATGAATCCAGAGCTTCGGCACTCAGCTATGGCAAACCGTGGCCCAGTAACACCAACGTGAACACGGATGGAGGGGCCACTGGCCCGGGACGTGACGCCCGGTTAAGAGACGTGAAGGGGACGCAGAGAGACAGAAAACGATCCCAACAGAACGAGGCAGAACGAGGAAAGCGAGACATGCAAAACTGCCACAGAGACCGTTTTCTGCTACTTTACACTTCTACAACATCACATTTCGTTACTCTGCAGCTTCACATTACTAACACAAAATAAAATCAACCAATTAATTCTGATGTATTATAATAATAATTATTATTATTGTTATTGTTATTATTATAGGATAAGATAAGACTTTCTTGATCTGCAGGGGTCAATTCGCAAGCAGCAGTATATAAAGTTATTCAAATGAGCTCCAACTTTACCTGCTGCAACATTAAGGTGATGAGCACGTTAATGCAACAATAGTATAATACACATTATTCTGAAATGGGCCATTTTGCAATAATGAGTGCTGTCACTTCAGGTACTTTAAGTATGTCCCGATGTTTTACTTACATTTTACATACCTACATTGTGTTATTGCTACGTTTACTTAAGTAAAACATCTGAGCCCTTTCTTCCAACACTGAGAGAGACGCAAAAATGACCGGAGAGAGAAGCAGAACGACCATAAAAAGACGTGACTGGGGTCCCACCTGTCTGTCCAGGTGAAAATACACCTGGTTAATTATGTGTTCCTCTGCTCTCCGAAGATACGTCTTCGTGACTCTGGCTGGGTGTATTTGCTCTTTTGTTTTTTCCGCACTGGAAGGTGCACGTTTTGCAAAATACCCGTGTCTTGCAATCCCATGACACGGAAATGAAAATAAAGCGAACTAACTAACTAAAACTTCAGACAGCTGCCCACGGATAAATAAATGGTATTCTTAATTTAAATAAAAAGAAAACACACTGAAAACACGTGGGATGTGTTTTCATGTCCCCTGGAAAACGTTGGCGCTCGCCCCTCCGGTCAACGACGCCGGAAAAAAAACTGCCCCGTCCGACGGTCGCGGAAGGCAGCACCGGTCCTGCTCCACTGCGCAGGCTCCGAACACTTTGTTGCGAGCGGCAACTTCAGCGGTAGCCCAGCGCGCGCCCCGCCGCCTGTCGCCCACAACAGCCCGCATCATCATCACCATCATCATCACCATCATCATCATCATCATCCTCATCATCCTCGTCAACATCAGCAGCGGCAGCGGCAGCCTCAGTGTTATGAAGCAGCAGTGGACGCAGACCTCCCCGCTCTGAGACACTGGATCAACCCCTGGACAGGTACGGAGCTTTTACCCGCCTTTTAGCCACTCTGGAAACACCGACACGCCTTCACCCTTCACGGCCAACACTGAACCAGAGGCTGCTTTGGTCCCGTCTTCCAAAAGCACCGAGCGGCCGGTCAGTTTGGTGTTTAAAACTGCACCCCCCGGGGGGCTCAGGAAAACCCCCCCGAAACCTGCTCTGCCTTTCGCTTTTCTGCGCCGCCGACGCTGAGAAAAGCACCGATCGGCCCGAGTAGCGCGCTGCGGGTGTAGGTGTAGCCGAAGCTGTGTTAAATATACCGGCATGTGAATCTATTAATAGTGTCTGCCACCTGCGGTGCACCGGCTACCTGTTGTGTGCCAGGCAGGCGGGCCCGTGCTCCAGACCCGCACACCGCGTGTGTTTAAAACGCATGGAAATAAGTTCCTGCGCCGTTTGATCATCGGCAAAAGTGCGTTTGGGTGAAAAAAGAAAAAGAAAAAAAAAATAGAACAGGAATTGGGGCAACGAACGCGGGAGGAATCAAACTGGACTGCAACAGAAACACAGCAGTGGGACCTTTTTTCATTAAGGCTGCAGGGTAAGTAAAGAAGAATATCACAATTTTTGGCCATAGATTGGAATTTCTTTTCTTTTTTTTTTTTTTTCCATGTCCTTGGGCAGTAAAAACTTACTGGATTTATTCGAGGGACCGGCATTTGAGTAGGTGGTGCTGCTGCAGGGTCGGATTCTGTAGCAGAAATAGGAAAAAGTGTTTGAAGTGGGGAAAAAAAAGAAAGGGTCGATAAGAAGGGAGAGAGCGGAGCGGCCATTCCTGCAATTCACTAGGCTATATCTGCAAAAAAAAAAAAGAAAAGGAAAGGAAAACAGTGGAATTAAGCCGATCGTCCTGCGGTGCCGGAGGATGCCGATGTCGGGGAATGGCTGCCCCTTTAACTGGACAGTCCCCGCCGCGATGAGTCCCATGATGGACAGAGAGGGCAGAGGAGGAACGTCAATCCGCCGGGTCACGCCAGACCTGCAGCTCCCAGATCCCAAAGAGCGGGCGGCGGGCATGGCAGAGGGGACGGTGGCCGCGGGCTCCGGCTCTCATCCGGACATCTGCGGGTGCGTTTCTATGTGGAAATCAGATTTTGACCGAACGCTCGTAGGCGCGAGCATCTGGCTCCAAACTCCGCGGGTCCGCGGTTCAACATCAGCGGAGTGATTTCCCGGTACATCGCGGTGCTTCTGTGGGGTTTTTGGCTTCTACGGTTGGTTTTAGATCTGCGACTAATTACTGTTTTCATCGTGGATTAACCCGCTGATTATTTCTAGGTCTATTTGATTTGAAAACGACGAGAAAATCCCTTTAAAATTTCCCGAAAACCGGATTTGATGTCCTCGTTTTTTTTGTTTAATCCGACCAGCAGCCCAAAGATATTCGGTTTATTGTCAAACTTTACGTCTATTGACGAATCTATTAATCGACCAACCATTTCAGCTCTAGTTGGTGTGGACTTTTTTTTTTTTTTTTTACTAAATTATTTAAGTAGTTTAATAATTGGGTTGCAGCCTCTTAAATGTGAAAGTTTGCTCCTTTTTCTCTTTTTCACGTCATTATAAAATCGATATATTTCAGTTTTGTTTTTATTGTTTGTTTTTTTTTTTTTTGTTTTGTTTTGACTGTGGATCGCAGAAACCGGATTGGATTTTTTTGCGGTACCTAACTCAGGACACTGACCCGTGCTGTGCTTTCAGGCACTTCGACTGCCGCTACTTTCTCTCTGCGTCTGCTCCACTGCATGTGTCCGGCGGCCACGGTTGGTGGCGACGCTGCAAATTCAGGCTTTACGCGCGTAAGATGATCGATTGTTGCGACATTAAACCAACTGACCGGTGCAAAATGCTTAAAAGTGGCTCCACCTCCGCCGGCTACAACATGAAGAATGACTCGAAGTGAAACGTTTTGTTTTTTTTACACTGCGGTGCTACTTTTACTTAAAGGAATAGTTCAACCCCTTTGGGAAATATTGTCTGTCCAGACAAAAACCTGAATGTAAAAACAACAATCCGCCATTGTACGTACATGGTGTCGGCAACCGGTAGGCAGCTGTCTCTGAAACATCACACTGGTATCTGCCATTAATCTGGACGTTTTCTAAAAGTCAAAAGGTTGAACGGTCGGGGCTCTCTGTCTCTGAGTTTAGGATTTATTTTTATTTTCATGCTTCGATACTTGTCCAACGAGTCAAGGGACTTGAAATCTTCACTTAAGCAGCCTTTGCTTAAAAACTTCAAGAGGATGAGACAATCCAAATCAAAAAGAGTGTCAAACGTACAAATCCAAAGAGGAAATCCTTGGATTGGGCCGGTGGTTTACTCCAGGCCGCCGTATTATTAATATTACGTATTTTTAAAATGCAAGATTTCAAAAATCCAGTCACCAGTGGAAGCCCTTGCTGCTTCATCTCAACACAGCTAAAAATGCAAAGAAACGAGCGTCTCAGCGTTTCATTTCCCCGCTGAAGCAGAAGTGAAGTGGCTTCCTGTAAACAGTCAGACATGAACACATGGGTAACCTTGTTGCTGCCTAATGGCACGAATAAGGCAGTATTATTCAGCTGATGGGGGGGGGGGCTGACCGAGGCGTCATGCCTGGCATCAACATTTAAATTCTTGTGTCCGTTATGCTTCATATCACCGCAGAGTGAATGCACTTCTCAGAAACGAGATCAGACCCAAATCATGTGCAGAGCTCCACAGGCCTCCTCTCCGGTTGATACCAACAGAGAGGCAGAGCCTTAAAAAGAAAAAACAAAAAAAAGGACGGATACGAGACCGGCTGGAGTGACTGCACAGATTCCCTCCAGAAGGAACAATACCAGCCTCTGATGAGGAATAAAGGCTGTATTGTCTCTTTGCCGCGACGATGAAGGGCCGAAGCAATTCCAGGTTTTCCCAGAGAAGTGCACACAACAACGCGGCCTCGTCCTGACGGCGGTAATTGCCGCACACATGAATACCCCCAAATCAGCTCTCGGCCTCGTGCGCTCAGGCAAAGTGCACGATCCAGACAATCAGAGGCATAAAAATCCCAATCGCTCGTCCCCATGGCAACAGCAACTGCTGGTCTGATTGTATGGAAAGTGGTGGTTCTTTTAACTTGTCACATGCAAAGTCTGAGTTTCACCGGCGGAGTAGAGGACTGATACCGTTGGCTGGTTTTTAAATGGACTATTAGTGAAGACTTTCTGTCCATATCGATTTAACAAGTGGGATCATTCTGCGCCCAGCGTCATTTTAACCCAGTGATAATGAACAACAAGGTGTTCTGATATAAGAAAATAATGGATGAGGCAGAGGTGACGGATGCCACGATGTTGCCTTCTTGCACGGTGTTTCCTCCGCTGAGACCCTGCTCATAACATCAGTTAAAGCTGCTACTGTATAATCAATATTTTCCTAATAGCAACGTATCAGATGACAATGTGAGAACAGTGTCCCATGGTGAAAGGGGTCACTTGGGCCTGACAGATCAGGCTTGGCTTTTGGGCCTTATGGGTTGTTGAGTGTCTGTGACTGAGTCTGTGACTCACTGGCCATTATTTTATGAGCAAACAGCCGACAAGAACCCACTATGGTCAGGAAAAAAAAAAGAGTCCCAGAGTTAGTGGTGTTACTTAAAGGTACCCTGCGGAGTTTCTGACCACTGGAGGAGCTAGAGAGCTGTTTTTGGCGAGCGGGTCCCTCATTTGTTCGGCACAAGGGTGCTCACACACGTGCACGTGCATGCCGGTGACAAGGCGAAACGCTATGGCCACCCCTGCCTCATGTGCTGTCGGCCCTTTGCGTGGCACCAAAACGGCTGAGACACATGGACCCGACAAGACCTGTGAAGGTGCCCCGTGGACGTTAGCAACAGATCCCGTTAGTCCTGCGAGTCGCGACGTGGAGCCGCCGCAGATCGGACTTACACCAGCACATCCCCCAACACCCAGTCGCCGGTTCGTGTCTGTAGCTACTCACCACTGCTGACTGGGAGCAACCCACAGGCCTCGCAGCCCTGCAGCCTTCCCCACCTCTCCACGGTGGCCTCTACACCCGCCCATCTTTCCCACATCCGACACACTGACTACAAAAACCGATTGTTCACTTACCACGTAGGGTATCCCAGACCTTGACTTGCGCCATTGTTACGAGACAATCAGCGTTATTCGCCTCATCTGTGAGGGGTCATAATGTTTTGGCTCATCGGTGCAGACTTCCTGCAAATGGTTCAACGCCATTCCACCGATCCACGGGTGGCTGCAACACGCCAGGAAAATGCAGCAAGGGATATTGTAAGCTTGTAAACATGGATGTAATCAATGACAGTTTCAAAGTATTCAAACCCTTGGCTTTGCAGGGGCGATTCCAGGATTTTTTACAACGAGGTGGCACAGAGGGGACCGAGAGCCAGTCAGTGGGGGCCCATGGGAAATCAGAAATTTCCATCAGAAAAAAATACAGTTTTGAAAATTGGCGCAAATCGTTTTGTGTTGAACACCTGTTTTGGATGGATAGAACAACAGAATTTCGTTCCACTAAATAGAAAACGATAAGGCATTAACTATTCATTTAACTTGTCCACCCCGTGCCAACCCTCTAGACACGCCCGTTTGCCTTCGCGCATTTTTTGGTGACAAACAGTGAATGAAAACAGACACTTTCGTTTGTTTACAAGAAAACTCCACACAGGGAACCTTTAAGAAGATCATTAGGGCTGCTAAGTGTTAGCATTATTTCGATAATGGTGCCAAAAAAGATACCTGAGTTTTTAAAACATCACCAGTGTTTAATGTCAAATAAGTGGTGTAGTGAAAAAGAATCTGACCGAGCATCACGGTATCCTGCACGAATCCGCAGACGGTGAGTGAAATCGGTGGAGGTAAGAGGACCTTGAACATTCAACGTGTCACATCAGCCAACTCAAGACAAAAAAAAAAAAAGCCAAAGGAGAGCAGAGCAGGAAAAGACTGGAGAGACAGTTCACTGATCGGTGGCATTCAACATGTGCTTTCCTCAGGATGACCGAGGTGATGAACTCTCTGGAGCCCGGGACGGAGGACTTCAGCGGGGGAGGAGCAGGAGGAGACCAGGGCCCAGTATCCTCCCAGGTGTGTGTGTGTGTGTTTGTGTGAATATTTGTGTGTTTGGATTATTTCAATCCAGTCTGGTTTGACTCGAGTAGATAGCACTCAGCAGTGAGTCACAGGAGTGATGAGCAAGAGTAAAATGTGGGCTGGCGCGACTGAGGTCATTAATTGGACTCGGTCCTGCCGTGAGTAAATGGCATGTGTCTTATCCAGCTGAGCTCAGACTGAGTTATCATTTATTACTGCAAAGATTTATTTAGTACACGTAATGTGTATAAATTCTGTCAGTGCTGGTTAAGTTCTGTAAGTTTTCAGTCTAGTAGCTACTGAAAGACACTTTCCTTGGCGAAGTGGGCTCAAGAACAAACAAAATAGCATTTCCCATGACGCACCGTGTTAATCACAGTACTTAAGCTTTCTTCATGCATGTTTTCATACATGCTTGGGTTTGGACACAATGAATGCTGGGTCGTCGTAAATCACGACAAGGTGTGCTCGAAGCTGTGTGTTTACGTGCCACAGTCGGGGTCCTGCTATTGGCTGGTTCAGAGCTTGATGGAGGGCATTTTCGAGTAGACGTAACTGTAGTCCTTATTATACGCGTCCCGGTTTTGTTCATTCTGGCCCAGATCGTTGCTGACAACGCCGTGTCAGGATAATTTCAGATAGGATTTAATTAGAAAAGAGAAATGATAGAATCACAAGCTTACGCACATTTGAAGTTAAAGAGATTAAAGTGAAAAAGAGTCCAGCCGCTAATCTGCTCCATCGTTCATCTGACACACAGTCTGCAGTTTTCCTAATCCGATTTTTACCGCATTGTTGTTCTTTCACATGTGGCGTGATTAACGGTGCCTTCATCCCCCCAAATATGACAAACCTTAAGTCAACCTTACATAAGCTTTCACCAGATCTTCCCGGATACCCATGAAAGGTATCCAAAGTTGTCTAAGAGGCTGCCCTCCATCGTGGTGGAGCCGACGGACAGTGCCGAGGTGGAGAGCGGCGAGCTCCGCTGGCCGCCGGACGAGCCGAGCTCTCCGGACGCCCAGACTGAGAGACAGAGTGCAGAGGGACAAACTGCAGGTGAGGGGGGAATGTGAGGTCTCCAGAAGCTTGTCCTCTTTGGTCTGAAGCCGCGTTGGCCTCGTTGCCTTTCTGTATTTGGTTCATTCAGATTCAGACCGGCCAGTTACAAGAGAACCAGGACATGGAGACAGAAGCCGCAGTGGACTCGTCGGCAGGTGTTTATTGGCTGTTCCTGATGTTCACGTACTCTGGTTAACGTCATGAGATCATGCGAACAGCGAAGAGTTTCAGTGTCAGTTCTGACTTCCTTATCTTATATTTGTCTTTTTAAGCATAAGGATCCGCCGGCCATTGGAAACAAACATCTGTGTGTTCCCATGGCATTATTTGGCACCATGCTCCGCTCTCATCTGACAAAGAATGAATTTAACTAAAGAATAAAACACTCAAGAGAAAGGAGCTGGTGTCATAAAGCTCAGGATTTATATATTTTTATTTCTTTATTTTTCTGTCTCCATGGCAACCAGTAGGGATCTGAGTGGAACTGAACAGCAGAAAAATTTGGGGTTTGTGCCCAACTATGGTGTTTGGATAATGTTTGGCCAACGCAGTTCAAATATCTAAATATCTGTCTAAATATCTTAATGTGGATATTCTTATCCAGGCATTTCTTTTATTCCTCTATTTAGTTTTATGGTTCACTGCTTGTAAATAACTTAATTATCTTGATTCATATATGGAAGTGATTCTATTCTTCTCTAAATGTAGCTGAAAATCTACTATAAAGTTTTAAGAACGGTGAAAATGTACGTTTTATATGAAAAACAGGGAAGTGAAAACTTGAGTGCAACAAACCTAACTGTGAGATGGACACAAATACCTTGATTGTTGTAAGCATTTACATATAGAAAACATCTGGATTTACAGGGGGGTTTACAGGGTTCACAGCCCCCCCAGTAACCGCAGAGTTTACTTGATTTGCTTTATGCTGCCAAGCATTTAAAAGATGCTTGTTAGCCAAAAATAAATGTCTAAATTATAAAAGGAAAAGAAAGGGACCACGTTTGTGTTTTTATTTTTATTTTTTTGTTGAATCAGAAGTCCTGTTGCCTGCAATGATACAGTAGCTGTAACTTTAGAGCCAAACCGACCCCCCCCCAAAAAAAAAGAAACAAAGGGCTCGAATTCAGATTTATATGCGGTTCACTCTCTGACCTGTGTGGCACATGCGCAGTCAGAAACGAATCCATGAAAGTAAGCTGTATACATGCCAAGCGTTACTTGAGAGACCGGTGGGTTATACGGCTTCTGCGTGCTCTTGCAGATGAGGAGCAGGCGAGTGTCGGCGTGGATGAAGAGGCTTCAGGGGCGGAGATGCAGGACTCCAACTGAACCAGCTCTGCTCCCGCGAAACCCACTGTTACTGTGAGTGTGTCCAGACTTGGATGAGCTTAGAAAGAGTTCGGTAGAAGAGCACACTGCGTGGATAGAAAGACCGAGGAGGAAGGGTAGAAAAACAGATTCCCAAACCCCAGCTCACGGGCTTGGAGCCGGAGTCGAGTTGGCGCCTTCAGAATAAATGTACAGAAGGTGTTTTTCTTTTCTCGTACGCATCTGTGCTGACGAAGGAGCTTTTTCTGACACGTGTATAGTAATAAAGACGATTGAAGGGACTAGGTTTACATCCTGAACCTGTTTTCCCCAGTTTGTGCTTGAATTTTAACTCAAAAAATCCTTTCCGCAAGAAGTCGTCTGCCTGGCAATGAGCGAAAGATGCTATGACGGTTAGCAGCAGACGCGTTTTTAACGTCAGCATTTTCCCGTCGCACTCCAGCTTTGCGATTTTGATATAAATACACATTTTTAATTCGATGAGTTCAACTGATTTTCTCTCTCTGGCTCCAAGCCCTCGCCGTCCAGATGCCACGATATCATCTGCACGTCCAATCTGGACAGATGTTTCTAAATGCTGTCTTAAGTCCTTAGCTCATGTGTGCCATACTACTACTACTAATGGTAGCTACTGTATTTTGTGCACAGTTTTTACATTAACCTTAGATGTAAATTACATCACTGTTTGTTGAGTGCTCACTGCTGTAGTTTGGTGATCTTGGTCTCACTATTCACTTTGTAATAACGGCTACGATGTTTTAAAGAGCAGTATTTGATTAGGAACAAATTCATGACTTTATTCGATGTTATTAGCCTACATTCTTTAATATATTATAGTACGTAAGCATTGTCTACAAACGGTAGGTGTTAAAGGGAATGTAATTGTGTTCTGTTTTACTTAAGATATTGGAGCAATATGTTTGCAGGAATTTAAAGGCAGTCCCTTTTGTTACAGACTACAGAAGTAAAAAGAACCAGAATATTTTAGATGTGTGTCGCTTGTCACAGACATGATATTTTTTAAAATACTGGAAGCCTAAATTATTGCACAAGTAATAAACCTTTTCAAACTTCTTAAAATGTTCTGTAATTTATTTTTCCCATGCGGTTTTGTACTGCTCAAAATGAAGGTTAGTTTTATTGCGACTGGTTGAGAATCCTCGTCTTCTGTCACTGCAGCGTTTAATGACGTCTGTAGCGCTGATTTTTACTGATGCTGAAACACATCTCGATCCAGCAGTGTTATCTGTGGCGTAACAAAACCTATAAGCTTTCACTGTTAGGAAATCAGTATGTAAAACCTGGGTGTCTGTTTTGACTCGTGTGTTTATTTGGTCACTTCATTTGGTCATTTGGTCCCTGTGCCCTTGGTGGTGCAGGCCCGGGGCCAGTGGACTGCAACCTCCGTATGAAGTGCCTGTTACGGTAAGACCTTCGAAATAAGACATTAGCCAACTGAGCCACAAAGGGATGTAAAACAAATACACAGAGATGCAAAACAAAACGACCGCAGGGAGACGCAAACGCACCACAAAGAGTCACAAAACAATGACGGGGAGACACAAAATGTCCACAAAGAAACGTAAAATCACCACAAAGAGTCACAAAATGACCTTAAAGAGACATATAATGACCTTCAGTCTGGGGGTTTTGTTCCGGCCCGTTGTCTGATCATCTGTCCATGGCTGTAGGGACTTTTTCATTGGGATGATTTTATATTAGAATATTTAAAGTTGCTTAATACACTGATGCAATAAAAGTAGTTTGTTATGTCTCGTCGATGCCAACAGGCTCTCATACGACTGACCGGCTGGTTAGCTAGCTCGGTTACCATCTGTGACTTGAGAACTCCCCCACGGGACTCTGCACGTGAGTTACCGATGCGATAGAGTTGCACCGCCTCGCACCACGGAAAAAGATCAGTCCCCTGGTTGTTATTACAGCTTGGACCTTGGCGTGGACAGCATTTGCAGGTCCGAAACTGGTAACCATGGCAAGTCCCCCGTGACATGAACGCAGCATAAGTCCCAGTTATTCGCAGTACTTCTGTCCCTCCCGCTTCACACTGGATTCCCCTCATGCTGACCTCTTTACGGCTCTCTGCCTTTCTAGACTCTGCTTCCTTTTAGCACCACAAGTGGCAAAAAAAAAAAAAAAAGAAGCACGACAAAGGCTTTCTTCGGTAACGCCTCTTTGTCGCTCTTTGCTTTTTGAGGAACGAGAACAAAAAGTCTCACAACGTCAGTCGGTGGTCAGGCCGTTTTTCGTTGGGAAAAGTAAAGCGCCGGCTGGAAGGTGAGATCTGAAAGCCTCCAATCTCAGCAGCTGCTGGGGGAATCATTGTGTCAGAGTTTTAAAAAACAACTGCAGCTACATTTACAGATGCTTTTTTTTTTTTTTGCGACAAGAGACTATAAGTTCTTACTTACTGCCCTTTCACAAAATGAGGTGTAATTTTCATCAAACTCTTTTTTTTTTGTTTTTTTTTACATTTTATCGCCTCGGAACAGTGAAATGACTGTACCTCAGGATCACAATAGGAGTTCAGTCAAAATCAAAAATCTTTCATGTAAACGCTTCGATCCATTCGAAGGTGCTGGTTTAAACTTTCATAATCCAATCAAAAGAAGAAAAAAATGCCGTGTGACGTTCTTTAGGACTAAGTTCGACATTCAGAAGATCTTCATGCAAAGGTTCACTTGCTTGAAAGAAGACAAAGACGACCTGCTCTGCCGTTTGACATTTAAACAGACTCCACATTTTTTTTTTTTTTTTTTTTTACAATGCATGTTTCTTTGGGGAATCATCTCTAAAAAGGTGACGTTTATCCGTTGTGATAGTGTAAACAGAAAGCTCGACATCTGCTTCATAGTAGTTTACTCTGTGAAAACTGTGGCTTCAGTACAGAAACACAGACGCAGACCAGGAATAGTACAGTAGTGGTGAAAGCTAGAGCCGGTATTTATGGCTGCTCGCTGCGGAGCGTGTAAACAGGACACATTTTCCAAACATTTTATTTGGCTCTCGTGTAAATATTTGAGCAGTTATTTTAAGTCAGATTGATGTCAATTGGACATCTTGAGCTCCTGTCCGATTTAGAAGAATGTTTCACCAGAGTCCGTCCTGCAGAAAACGGCAGCGCTCAGCAACCCTCTCGGCAGGTGACCCCTTAAAGCACAGCCATGTCTCCTCTCGACCCGTTGTCGCAGCTCGCAGGTGTCCACTGCTTCTGAGCAGAGGACGTTAGCGTGCTGTCACGGTAAACCCCCTTCGGAGGCGGGGGAACACGGCTTGAAGGCGCTTGTAAGGATAAAGAGCGGGAAATAATCGAATTAAAGCCGTAAAACAATCAGCTGCTTAATCAACCAGCCGATCAGCAGAAACTGTATTCGCGACAATTCGGATCGTCAATTAATCATCTAAGCGGTCCTTTGAGCCAGAATGGCAAAAAGTAACTGCTGGTTCGATTTGACAGGTAGAGCGCGGGAAAAGTTCACGTGCTCTGCTTGTCAAGGTCACTTGGAGGCCGATGAGAGTAAAAGCTGGTCATATTTACTAGGAAACCTAATGTGAGGAAGACGCAGCAAAGGCTTCGCCAGTGCCTTATCGTGACCAGGTGAATCCAGCGGAAAGCTATGATCCGATAGACTTTATAACTGTGTGTTTTTTTTTTAAACATGTATTAACCTACTTTTATTTATTTGATTATTCCTTATTGGCGCTCTTCCAGATGTTTTAGTTCCCAGTAGGGAATGTAACGGGCATTTGTCCATGTTTTCTGTCATTTCACACAATGAATTTCTAATCAAATAATCAACAGATTCATTGATAGTGAAAAATAATTGTTAGTTTTGTTCGATGCAGCCAAAATAAGAGGACGAATTGTCTAATTCCTCCATACAGGTGCCACGCGGGTCGACTACATTCAATTCAAGGGCAAAACGTGCAGCTGCTTGTCTTTTCAGTAACACAGTAACTTTCAGTTGAACCACTGAGACAGTGGTTTTGACCACGTGGTGCAGATAAGAGCAGGGAATTTTAAATTGTTAATATGAAACTTTCAGCCAACAAGAACTGGCCAGTGGCCGGCAAATACCAGAAATGCCAGTGTTTGTATTTTAAAGGCTTTCCGTCTCTTCTGTTCCTTTCTGAGTTTCTCTGTCTCCACACGCTCAGGCGAACACGCCACGCGGTCGGCACTCCCACGTACACGCTGATAGTTTGTTGCGGCCGATGTACCGCTAAAGGTCAGATCGGTGTCCTGATCCAGAAAGCGAGATGGATGGCAGGATCTCCATCTTGTTCCTCTCGTGCCTCGTTCGCTGTCTCCGGATCTGACCTTTTTGGATGACAGCCTTGTGAAGAGCACTTCATTGGAGCGAGTGGGGTCACTCCTGGGAAAATGGAGGGCTGCGGGGAGCGAGGCTGCGAGGGTGGGAGCGCTGGAGGGGGGAGATGCAGTGTCAATTATCTCTGAAATGTCACAAGCTGTTTTTCAGAGGAAGGAAGACTCGTCTCTCCTCTTACACGAACAGACCGCGTCTCGCTCATATTTTACTCCTAATTCTCTCAAAGGTGGAAGCTTTTAACGTTCGCTGCTGCGGCGCTGGATCAGTAATAAAAACTGTCACGGACTTGTCCAAGGCGCACAGATGCTGCTCATGCAGAACCCACAGATCATAGTGTTTCTGACTTTGCTTTTGCTTTTCTGAATTTGTTCGTTCTCATTCAATCTTTCTTTTTTGCCTTTTGTATCTTTCCACTCTCCTCCTTCATCTCTTCTTCCTTTGCTTTTCCTTCTCGTAGATATGACAGCATGAACATTTTTGCTTCACTTAAAATGCGTCAATAAAACTAAACTACTCATCTTCACAATGAGTACTCCTAGTGCAGACAACTGGGTTTATTTTACTACTGGTTTGCTCTTAATTACTGCAAGTGAAATTTGTGAAAGCAGGACTTTGCAGAGTTCTTATATTTTACACCTTGAAGGGCTTTGAGTACTGTTGTCATGACTAAGCTCCAAAAAACCTTAATAACCACGATTATTTTACTCTGCCGTTTCTCCTCTGGCTGCTCTCCTGTTTCCTCATGTAGAATTCATTCATGTTCAGTTCGGAACAAAGGCCGCACAGACCATGCCAGCGGCCACTTGTGAATCTGTGTATTTAAAAGTACCTTTTAACACAGCCATTAGAGCCGCTGAGTGTTGTGAGGGAGTTGTTTTTTTGATGATGTCAAAGTGTGCCGTGCCAGGACTTTCATCTCCCACTCCCGCGGGCTTCAAACGGGTCTTTCAAATGTGTCCGTGATAGGCCAAGGTAACGCACACCGGCGCTCCACCGGCCGAACGCCCTCGTCTCACAGCTTCACCACGGCTGGATTATACGGCTTTCACTGCGACTCTAATGTCAGATGCGTCATAGACAATATAAGATGCAGTCTACATAAGAAACAGTACAGAAAAAAAATATATGTGTACATTTAGTTGAATATAAAATGTCTTTGCTCAGTTCGCCAGTGTGACCTGACCTCAAGAACCTTTTCATGTTATAACGAATTTCTCATACCAACATATTTTGTTAATAGCAAGAAATGTTCCTGTCTTAATCTGTATTAATGGAATAAGCTACAACGTTTATTAGACACGACAAGATAAAGTGATATGTTGTTATAACAAGGAAAAACTGAATGATTTGGTCCAATGTAATAACAAGAAGATATGTCATAACAGCAAGAAAAATATCTCGTTATGAGGAGAAAACGAACCTCATTATATCAAGAAACTTAGCAAATGTATTTTATTGTCATGACGGCGGCAATATGCCGTCAAAACTGTTATTCCTTCACATTCTGTTGATGATATTAGTTCATTTTTAAATGTTTGAAAATAAAATCCCTACGCGTTGCCCCTTTAGGTCGGTGAAAGCACTACATTGGAAAACACTAAGCTCTAATTGCTGTTTGTCTGGAGACTTCGAGTGTTGCCCCTGCATCAAGTAAAATCAAAACAGGTCAACGGTTTGGTCTTTTTACATGGAACCGATACTGATGATGGCCCATAAAACATAAGCAGAAAAGGAGTTATTTCTTGAAAGGGCAGACTGATGACACACAGCACGGATCTGATGAAACACTTCATCGTGCACCGACTAAATTAAAGAGCAGTGAGAGGCAGAGTGTTTGATTGTATGAAGAGCACTTACTGTACGGACGGCAGCCAGCGAGGAGCTCCGTCTCCTCTGAGGCCTCTCAGCCTTCTGGTTGGACGCCCACGCAGCGTGAAAACACCTCCGCGCTGGACTCGCCATGGAAATGTTTAGCAGAAGGCTGACGCCCGGCTCGCGGCCGCTGCTCTAACTGTTTTAGGGGACTCCGAGCGGGACACGTGCGGATGTTGTCTATGTGTGTCTGATCCCTATGGGCTGAAGTGTGTTCAGACAGGTCAGCTAGCATGCAGCGATGCACGGAAGCAAAATTAGATCAGTGAGGAACAGTGTCTCTGGGCTTATTGGACAAACGAATGGCAAATGAAGACAAGCCTTGACAAAATGAATGATTAAAAAGAAAATTCCGTGCACATGTATAAACCAGATTTGAGTTTCTTTAACTTCAGTCAGTCAATCGACAAGAGTAGAAATTCTGAGTCGGATAAACTTTTTCTTTTTCTTTTTTTTTTTTACAGTGAAAAACACTGTTGAATTGAGGCAGAGAACATCACGGTGTGCAGCAGTGCATTATTCTGCTTATAACACAGCTTCCAACAGAAGTGTTGTTGCCATGGTTACCCTCAGGTTAATAAACCCCCATGAGCACTTGTTACCGAACAGCGATTTAACAGTTGACCAGAACTTTGATGCGCAGTTTTAATGGACACCCGCCGGCCCGATCGGGAACGTGCCTTCTCTGAGGCTGTGTTTCAGAATCACGGAGCTGACTATTTTCTGCATCTCAAACAGCGAGGGAACTGGTTTTCGAAGAATAGGTCGTTCAGAAATCAATCCCAAGGCCAAGAATGTGTGAAGAAGTTTTGATCACCATCCACTTCTCGTAAGTAGTCTATGTTTTGTGTGAAAAAGAGCTCTGTCAAAATACCACAATCTTGATCTTACAGTAATAATTCAAACGCTCGGTGGCCGCAGCTCTTTTTCCTCTGTCTTTTCCGTTTCAAAACACGAACAGAGGGGGGAAAACCAAATCATCATACAGACCAAATCCACGTTGCATATTATTCACAATTACACAAGCACTTTGTCATTCAGCTCTGGTACACAGTTGTTCAGTGAAGAGCGGCTCTTCATTTCTTTGGGAATAATGCTCCACTCAAACATGCGGCACGGCGCAGGGTTACTCTAGTAACCTTTTCTATGAATAGTAAATGTCACCGTAATCAATTTTAGATGGGGCGGCTCTGCAGGTGGAGCCCGGAGCGGGCTCGGAGGAGGAAGAAGGAGGTGGATGTGAGCGGCTGCGGGGGCGGGCGCGCCCCCGCCTACCGTGCCAGAGGGTTTTTATAAGGGTTTCGGATAAGGGTAGGGAGCCCTGAGACTCAAAAGAGCCCAAATATCTGCTGTGAGGAGCTGAGAGGAGGGACTGTGCACGGCACAGTGCAACACGTCTATGTTGCGATATGGGATTAGGCATCACTATGGGATGTGTTGTTGTAACACTGTGATATGTGTTTCCTGGGTTTGGAGCTTGCGTTACAGTTAATCGACACAGTTTTTCTGCCTATTTGACTGCCCCAGATCAGTGAAATTAATAATAAATGCCTCCGTATTTATAATTTCCAGAGTCAACCCCCCCCAAAATATCTGTGCCTTACATTGATATACAGTATGTTAAAAATGAGGTTTTTGCCCCAAAACATTGTAGTTTTTGCATTTGTCAGTATTGGTGACAAGTTCTACTGGAAGTATACAGTAAGCTTACACCGTCAAGGCTGGATGCCGAGGGGGAATCAGACTCTCAGGGGCCCCAGTTTGTCTGTGAGGCGATTACTTTGTGTTAATTTGAGTAATTACCCTTTTTTTTTTTTTTTTTTTTTGGCCTCACTGCATCTGTACCGGTAAAACAAAATTAAAAACTGAAATGGTATGAGCCCCGAGGTGGCTCCTGCATTTCAACCCAATGCGAGGAGCTGTTAAACAGGTGCCCCTGTGTCTGAATCACGTTTAAAAGGCGTCATCTAAAGTGTTTTAGATGATGTTACACTTGCATGCCGCGTATCCTTTAAATAAAACGATCACTGTTATAAAGAAAACCCCCGGAGCAGGGCAGGATGCCAGCGTAATATAGGTTGGTTTCCCCTACAGGGTGTATTCCCACACTGTGTGATGTGGTGATGTGTATAATATATTGTGCTACAAGATATGGTTGAAATAAGTAGCTTGTGACTTGTTTATAACTCGTGTTGAGAGGACACATAAACACACTTGACTCAGTAATCTGCGATGTCTTTGTAAAAATAATCCTTTTTGCCGCGATAATCCATTGGTTCAATTCAATAGAGCCTAACGTGGTCGGTTCTGTAGGTGGCGCTCTCTTCTTTGTCGGTTCACTCACGGTAGCCATTGCCGCTCGCGCTAACTAGGGTCTGACTGGTTCAGGAATTTTTAAGGCCGATGCCAATTTCAATATTTGAGGGTTTAAAAAAAATCCGATAATGATGTATAGGCTGACCTTCATTTTGAAAAAACAGAAACATTTTTGATAAAGGGAGTTTCTGTCTCAGCGTGCGCACGTTAGATTCTAAAGGTTTTTTCCGCTGGTCTAATAACCGCTGTACTAAACTCTTACGAGCTCCAGCCAGCTGTTTTACCGCGTGACGGTCAGACATTAGCTGAGCGTTAATTCTGAAACGGCCCCGTGTCTCAGCTTTAAACGTCTGAACAGATGATCAAATAAATAAATAAGAGGTGAAATGAGGAGGAAACAAAATGGCAGCTAGAACACACACACACACACACACACACTGTTCCACTGATCTACAGGTTTCATGGAAAACCAAGGAAAACACAAAATATGGAACTGATACATATTTTGTCTTTTTGTTTGCTTAAAAATATTACTCAAATGATTGATTATCAAAATGGTTGGAGACGACCTTTTTGTCAATGAATCAACTAACTGTTTGTGCTCTAACCTGCGGTAAACCACAAATAAACTAAAAGACTGTTGATGTGGGAAACCAAACAACTGAGCCAATAAACTTGACGATCAATTGAGCGACCAAACGAAATCTAAACAGCTGAACAAACTAACAAGCACGGAAACCAACCGAATGGAAAAACAGCAAATCATCACACTGGAGAAGCTGTAACCAGGAAATGTCTAGCAAGTTTTGCCTGAAAAAAAAATTACATAAACGATTAATTGATTATCAAAGTTGTTGCCATTTTTTATTCTGGCGTTCGACTTAACGATTGATCGACTGATTGCTGCAGGTCTACAGCAAAGACACTAACGAAGATGGATAAAGAAAACTGCTAGTAAATATGAATGTAGAAGAAGAGGGCAATGCACTCAACACGTTTGTCAGACCTCAAGGATACACACAGTGTGTTTTGGTTCGAACACTTAACATGAACGGACACTTTGTTCACGTGAAAACTCCGCAAGATACGAAGCTTAAATTACTAAACCGGCAAATGAGATAAAACAAATCAATAAACGTAAAATGACAACTACCTTTCTGACATTCACCCGGCAACAACACACAAGATAGCTAATTATTCTGGACTAATTCTGAACAAACATCCTGACACTTCAGCTCATAATACAAGGGCTCTGGGTGGAGGTCCTCAGCGTTTCCTTAGCCCCAGATGCCCCGTGGTTGGCCGCAGGTCGCCAAAAGAACGAGGGGAGGACGACCCTAAAGCTGAGCCCCTCAGAGCCATGGGAGCAACGGCACCTTAGCACCTTAGCACATTACCCACCATTTACACATCCACCATCGGGGGGATGTAACACTCCAGTTGAATGGTAATACAGCACCTCTGTATACTGGGTACAGATTGAATGGAAACTGGTGAGAGAGGGGAGCAAAATTAAAATTGATTTATATGTGAAAGTTGCGGTGTTTTTACTTTGGGATCGTTTTGTTCACTGGTCCTGTTTCTCTCTGTGAATAAATAAATAAAATTCAAGCCTGCCTTTGCATTTCATCCCGTTGGTGCATTGGTGGATGTCGGCACATGCCTGGGATGCTCGGGAGTCAGGTACAGCTCACGAAATGTTTTCTCCGCTCATTTCATTTTCATTTCTTCTCTCCGTCCCTGCTGCCTAGTTTCCAATAAGAGAGCAATACCTCACCTGGCAATTTCGCCCTGCACAGACAACAGGGGGGACGCAATCAAGGAACAGACTGTATTATTTTCTCTTTTGGGAGTCGCAGCAAGCCCACAAAAACAAAATAAACTCCTGCAGAGAGATCTGCGTGAGGGCGAGCCAGATCTTAAACTGAGGTTCTCTGTGTTCCAGTCTATGTCAGATCCGATCGGGTGAGTTTAAGTTAAAACCAGATCCAGAGGGGGGGCAAAGTCAGGACTGAAACAAAGTCCTATCAAAAAAAATAGGACATAAACTATGCACACGTAATTTAGAATGCAGAGTTACTATAAGGTTGAGACCGGTGTACTAAAGATATCAACTGTGACCCTGATTGTTTCACAACCTTTACCGCATGATTTAGATGTAAATCTAACCAGACCTTAATCATACTGTCAAATCATAAAACTGATTTATTTTCCCTTCCAGGAAAAAGCTGTGATCGCATATTGATTTGAGAAATACCACAGTGGTAAAACTGCATGTAGCAAAAAAAAGAGAATTGAATTTAAGGAATAATTCAAAATTTTAGAAATATGGTTATTCAGTACCTATTGGAGAGTTAGATGAACAGATCGATAAGACTCTCCTGTCTGGAGCAGCCGGTTAGTTGAGCTTAGCATAAAGACTGGGAATGGGATGAAGTAGCTAGACTGGCTCTGTCCAGAGGTAACAAAACCCACCTACCAGCACCACTAAAACTCAATAATTAAGGAGGCTTATGTGCTGAACTATCTCTTGGCCGATCGCGGTGACTTCCCGGACTCCATTAGTCTACAAGTACAATAAGTGCTTGGATGCTTTTTAGATTAATTGGAGAAGTAATGAAGGAGGAAAACGAGAAAAGAAGGAAAGAATTAAAGTCTTGTATGTTGTTTTAAAATCTCTTTAAGGTCTGGACACACGACACTTCAAAACAGCAGAATGTTGCAGAAAAATCTGTTCTGCAAGATCAGTGGATCCATTTAAGGGAGCAAAGTGACTCCACGTGAAGGTTTGCATGGAGTCTGACTCTGGTAAAGTTTGACGTGTGACTGCACAGCTGACCAATGCTAATCCGTATTGACAGTGGTGCACTCTGAGGGGAGGGAGTGCCAGAGAACCAAAAATAGAGGAAGCTATCATAGCTCATTAGCTGTGTTGCACCATCAATAGTTATTGAACCTCCTCCGTTGGGAGTACTAACCGTTTCCCAAAAACGAGCAATGGTTAGCAGAGAGAATTCGATTGTCCAAATACGTTTTGGAATAAACTGTGAGAGCCTACGGTCCTGTTGACGAGCTAACGAGTTCGCTGACTGACGGGCAGCAAGTTTGTCAGAGCAGAAAGCTTTATTTTCCCTCTTCAGTCGCTTTTTAGCGAATGAGATGGTGTGTAGTCGTGAGTCGTGCCAGTGGGAAGCAAACAGAGCAGCAGAGAGAGCTACAGTAGTTCACAAACTAGTCCTGTAAGCAGCCGCTATGTCGCCGTGACTTCCAGCGCCATGTATTTTACATGCACAAGAGAATGCCACTTTGTGGTGTGATGGCTGCATCGGTATCTAAAACTCATCGACCGCTAGTTTGACAGCAGTGTCGTCTGGTGGTGTGGTCAAAAGGGAGTGAAAATACACGGCTGCGGTCTTTGCTGACTGATTTACTGGAGGTCGATACGTCGTCGCGCTGAAACTGAGCCGTTTTTTAGATTTCCTGAAAAATTTACAACAGGTTACAGACCAAGAACGGTAGTATTTATCTCGTGGTCAATGTAAAATCTCTGTTGATTTTACCCGTAAAACCTTCTTCCGTCACAAACAGATGCTGCAGGCACCGAGGCAGAGACATTTGCAAAGCTTTTCTCTCGACGCGATGTGCCATTTTGTTGCGAGCTGAATATCACCATACTGAAACTGCACCGTTGCTCATTTTGCCCGTCGACCCGCGGAAAGCCTTAGAGATCCAGCGGGTCACAGATAACCTCGGGGCCTCTCAGGCTGAACGGAGTGTCTGCGTCTCTGGCCCGTCCACATGACACAGAGCTGATGACGCGGCATGCATTATTTACAGTCTATCCAGCTCCCACTGTCATAGCATTTTAATCTGCACCCTCTCATAACCCCCCCTGCGGGGCTTATGTTACGTTCTCCCGGTTGCACTGACAGGCAGAGTTGAACAGAGGACAGTGATATTTCTTTTTCAATTTAATTCCATTGTTTGTTAAGAATTTCCTTTTACGTTTCCGGAAAATATCTGTGTAATTTTCTTCTCATTATGGGGAAAATAGAGACAATGTTCGGTTATTCCAGTGTTTTTAAATAGAGTTCATCTGTGCTGAGTTTATAAGTAGCAGATGATTTCCAATAGAAATGTCCTTTAAAGAAAAACCCAAGTAAATTATCATTTGTTATTGGAAACTCTGATATCCACGTTTATTGAGTTACGCTTGCCTGTAGAAAAATTTTACAATTTTGCGGATCAGCTGACCTGCTGTCCTCCTACTAAAAGACTCTGGGTTACAGTTGTTGTCACTGTCAGGGCCTAGTCTGTGACTCCAGTTTTTGTTTCTAGTCTTTCCCTTTTCCCCGTGTCTTCTGTCTTACCCTTGTCTGTCTTTGTGTGTGTGTGCCTGTGTCTGTGTCTGTGTCTGGGGCGCTCCTCCCTATATATTCCCCGGTCCCACAGCCATTCTTCACCAGATTGTTGTCCTCTCCAGTCCGGTAAATTACGCTAAGGCCGCTTCGAGCCAAACCTTCCAAGTTTTGCCCCAGCGCTCTTTCTTTTCCATTTGTGTCCCCGTGTCCGGGACCGCTGCTCGCCTGCCTGCCTGCCAGCCTTCCCTGTGCCACGCTCCAGACCTCCAGCTTGCCTTGCCCACCATCAGCCCTCTTCCCCACCCTGCCCGCCTGCTCACCCACTCCTTCTCCTGAGTGCTGCATCGCCTGCTTCCCTAACGGCTCCCTCTCTGGCTGCTACCCACTGCCCTCTGCTCCACCAGATCCTCCCTGCCTGCCCACTCAGCCGACCATTCCCCGGCTTTCAGGGCGTCTGCCTTCACTTCATCCTCGCTGCCTGCTGCCCGCTTCCCTCAGCCCCTCAGCCCCTCAGTCCCTCAGCCCCTTGCCCAATTCCCCCACTCCTCTTCCTAACCTCACCTGTGTTTCTGGATGAGGATAGTTGGTGAGGATCATTAGTAAGAGCAGGCAGTCCTGAGGGAGTTTGATGATGTAGAGTAGAGCTGTGTGACCTGCTGGTTCCAACACTTCACCATCTATCTACTGTTCTCCTTAATGATGCTTTTTTTCCCCCCCTGCTCTGTAAAGGATTTCTTCATGTATGGATGCTGAACGTTGGTGCAAAATGATGAGTCTGGAACAAAGCAGTTTGTCTTCATTTCAAAGGGACTGACACCAAAATCGGACATTGCCTGCTGAATCTGACATTGTAATATTTACTCCCCTTTTCAACTCTTCTCATATGCACAAAATCAAAATCTTATCTGCTTTTAACCACATGAATAAGACACATGAAGATGTTGTTGAAAATGGATCCGGGACCGCAGAGCACAGCCATCACCAGTGCCTGTTATTTACCTGACACGAGGTGCTTTTACCAGTGGATTCTATTTAGGTCGAGAAATGCGGATTGGTGCAGGCCTTTGAAAATCCACATTCTGTTTCCTAAATTATAGGCTGCAAATGGGAGGCAGATACATGCTGTCTCCTCTTGCCTTTAGATGGCAATTAGATATGGGATTTTATCAACAGAGAAATACTGCAAGCAGTTGCAGATGACGGATGTTAATGCAGACCAGCAGGGACTCTACTTCTCACAAACCTTTACCTGAACCTCCATTCCAGAAATGTGACTGCGGTGCTGAAGAATCTCCTTTCTTTTCTTTTAAGGGAAATCTTGATTACTCCCTAGAGATGATCAGAGCTGAGCACAGACCAGGTGTACATTTCCATAGACTGAAATACTCTTAGTAAGAATTAGAGACATCTATGTAGACTTTATTCCCGTATTAGCTGTAAAGAAAGCAGAGTACGCATTATTAAAAGAAGACTAAGACAGTTTTAGTCAAATTGCTTTGGGGCATTTTTAGCCATGCTGGCGGCATGGCTCGATGGATGGCAATGTCGGTTGTTCGATCGGTCCACCGCTTCACTCCAGACTGAAATGCAGTATCTCAAAAAACTATCTAATGGATTCAGTGAGAGTTTTTTGCGCAGACATTTGCGGTGCCCAGATGACGAATCCTACCGACGTTGGCGATCCCGTGACTTTTGCTCAAGCACCAACATGAGGTGGTTTTTAGCGAAAGGTCTCAACCCAAGCATTGGTTGGATCGCCATGAAATTTGGTACAGACATTCACGTTCATCTGCACTGTAATAACTTTGGTGATGTCTTGATTTTTAATCTAGTGTCATCATCAAGTCTAATCATGATCAAATGGGCGTAAACCACAAAACAAAAAGTGCTGGACAAAGGACACCCTCAACTGAAGTTTCTTTGGTGCAAATGAACGGATTTTAGCGAGCTCACACACTAAAGTGGGAGGAACATGGAAAACATTATACTTGCTAAAAATCGGCATGTTAGCATTTAGCTCAGAGCACTGCTTTGCTTTGCCTTACAATGAGTACTGTGCGTATCTCCTGTCCCTCGGTCACACTGTCACAATAATACAACAGAAATTATCGCTGCTATGACGATGACACACATATTTATGTTTCTCTCCAGTTTGTAAAACTAGAGAACTGCTTGTCAGAAGTCCATCACTGGATGTGCAATAACTTTGTACACTTGAATACCCACAAGACTGACATTTTGTAGGCTGTTCTACCCAGACATACATTAGCAATAGCATTTGATCTCATCTCTGAGCTACACATCCAGTATGTCAGAAGAACCCGCCTTCTGTTCCCCTATTAAGCCTAACGACACCCCCATTTTATCCAATTCAGATGCTGAAATCCGTGTACATGCGTGTATAACACCCAGAATCGACTATTGTAACGCACTTTGCTCTGGCCTGCCCATGACAGCAAAAGGTCCCATTTGGCCCAAAACAGAGCTGGCAGAGTCCTCACAAAATCGAAGAAGATCCTGATGTTAATTTCAAAATGACTCTGACTTGTAGAGCTTTCAATGGATCGGCTCCTTCGTAGATCTCGAGTCTTGTTACACCGTATACGCCATCGTGCCTTTTACGTTCTCTCGATACGGGTCATTTAACTGTAAAACTGTAACTGTAAAAAATCATTTGGGGTAGAGCTCTTGCCCATCGAGCTCCCCTTCTTTGGAATAAATGTCCGCTGCATATTCAGGAGGTAAGCTCTGCTGAGATTTTCAAATCAAGGCCGAAAATACAGAATTTCTCTGTGTGCTACGGCCTGTCCTAGTTTCACTGGCGGGGGAATCATCAACTTGTTTCTTAATTGATAAGTAGTTACCCCGATTCTCCTCTGTTTTACCTCATGCCTGACGTCATGTTATTTTTTTTAGCTTCTGATTCGTGCAGAGACGCTTTGAGAGATGTACTTTAAATAATTCTCACCTTGAGCATTAAAATAAAAGCTCGGCACAACTCTTCAGCAAATTAAACCAAAAGAAGAAGTGGAACAATTTTCTGCAGTATATTTGTTTTGTTTTTTCACTTTTGTAGCATCCTCTATTTTTTCCATACACCAACATTCCCACCTCAGCTACGGATAAAAACCTACCTGCAATATTTAGGTTGATTTTTCAGATTTGTGGCATTGCTGTTTAGTTGTTTTGTTTTTTTTCTTCATTCAAATTCAAAATGTGCAATACAACAGCTTAATCATACCACAGCAACATCCTCATGTGGCTGGGGCGGCGAGGGTCATTAATCAGGCTCGGCTCCACAAACAAAAGATACTCTCTGAAAACTGCTTAATCTTAACACCGTGTTATTTAAATTAGGGGTCATTAGCATGATTTCTTAAGTTCATGTAAACAGAGCAGGAGAGAGAATAGATAGATCATGTGTACCCTGTAATAAACCCCTGAGGTGGCTTACATTTCCTCCCCTGGTGGTGTCCATCTGCTGGCAGAGCCGGCCAGGTGTGTTATCAAGCTCGCGGCATCACTTGAAGCAGCTCACACAGCGGGTGGAGCGTGACTTTCACCGTGCAGTCATTCATTTTCTTCTTTCTTTTCCACCACTTTTCTTTAATTTAATTACGCTGCCATACCTGGAAGCTGCAAAGTCCCACTACAGCCCCCCCCCCCCCACCGTCGGCTTCGCGGAAGACGCTCTGCTTGAGGGCATCTCGACGCCAGCTACGGCTAGCCTGTACCGGGCTCTGCCGTCAGGTTTTCCTGTTTGAACTCAGTATAATCTGCCATGATTTTATTAAATATTTCAGGTCTCGTGCAGCTAATTCACCCAAATATCTATGACGGGAGCTCCTCCACTCTCACCAACCACCCTGTCCTCTAACATCAAAGCCAGGTTTGTAAAATCGATGCGCAGAAATACCACAAGAGATGAATACATCAGACCCAGTGTAGCGAAAAATACGTGGCAGCACTTTTGTGCTTAACCCTGATTTGACACCAGTGACACCAAATATCAGGCCTCGTCTGGAGACTTGCAGAAAAACTCGGCCTTATCCGGACATAAATAACAAGGCGTTTTAAATCCTTCATTTTCTGTCTCGTATTTCTTCTCACTGCTGCAGATACAGTTTGCTGTGACTGCACAAAGATGCTCTAAAGCTCTTCCAGGACCTTAGCTGCTCATTGTGTATGCTACATGCAAATATCGGTGTGACTTTTATCTCAACAACACAAGACAAAAGGAGTACGGTGATGTTTGAGGTGGATTAATATTAATTCTGCAATGTGTGCGATTAAGAGAAACATAATAAAAACCATTACATACAGTTTTCCCCTTTTGTTTCCCCTTAAGAGCTCATTTTATTCCACTTTGAATGACAATATCACATATACTGTAGTTCCAGCTCTTCATTTAAGCTAATATTATGTTGAGTAAAATATTCAAATCCAAGGCGCCGTGTTTTTTATGACTGCACCGTTTTATCCAGCAGAAACTTTATCCCACAATGCAGACATATTAAACCTTGGGATGGCCACTGGAATTAAAAAATAAAGTCGGGTGGGTTTGAACAGTGTTTTGGTGCACAGCACGAGTTTGGACTGAGGCGCTTAGTTAAGATTTAATTCTGATATTTATATTTTAATCTGGAATCCGGCCGAGACCGGCGCTATATGTTATTTCAAAAAGTGAGTTGCAGACGCTTGAGTCGGAGTTCAAGTGAGACTCGATGCGTCACATAGCAGCGAGGTGATTCAACCTTTGAACGGGAAACAGGTCTTTGAAGGAGGAGCTGTAATGTCAAACGGCACTTCCGTTGAATAAATGATAGCGCAGGAGGTGGTGCAGCGTGATGTAGATTGACTCGCGAATTTGCTCGACTAATAGAGGTCCCCGCATTTCGATGAAAGTGTTCAAAATGCAACAAAAAAGTGTCCTAACCGTGGTTACACAACACAAGATTTAGATATGTCTCTCATCTCAGAAATCTCTTGCAATGTTAGAAATCTCTTTAATCTAGATAGATAGAGATAATAATAATAAAGACTAACTCATTTCAGCGCTACAACTTAATTATTCAAGGCAACGCTCCACAATAGAACAAGATGAAAACAGTGAAATAAACAACAGGCAATAGATATAATAACTGGAAGAATCAAACCTGGAGGTAACATCACTAAAACGTCCCCCGTTTGGTGCGGAGGAACTTGTCCGGCCTGCGTGGAGTCCTGACCTGAACCCCCATCCAACACCTCTGGGATGAACTGAAACGATGACCGTGAGCCAGACCTTATCGCCCAGCATCAGCGTTGGACCTGACTAATGCTCTTGTTTGTGGCTGAACGGGAGCAACTCCCCGCAGCCGGGTTCAGACATCTGGTGGTCTGGTCTGAAACCAGATGAGCGGAGGCTGTTACGGCAGCAGATTAATGTTCGTTGTGTCACAATCACATCACAGTCAAATACTGGTGTCGTGTTCAAGTGTCTGCGAACCATTGTCCATTTATTATTGATAGATATTGTTGTCAGCAGCATAATAAGATTCCCAAGTTAAGAATGTAATAACGTAAAAATTGAAGCAATAAATAAGCCATAGAGAAGGAGTGTGTGTATCTGTTTTGGATCTGTTGTGTGTGTGTGTAAGTGTTGATATTGCTTTCTCTACAGAATAGAAAAGGAGGGAGATGAGTGTGTCTGTCTGTGTGTGTGTGTGTGTGTGTGTGTGTGTGTGTGTCTGTGTGTGTTTCAGAGAGAGAGAGAGAGAGAGAGAGAGAGAGCGACGCTGACAGTCCGTCTCACAGCTGGGATACCCGGTCCCCACGAGTGGGGCGATCAAACCGTGGGGGCGAGGGTTATTTTGGGAACCACTGAGGAGTAAGTGCTTATTTTCACTGCCATCCAACCCCCCCCAGCCTCCTGCCGTCCGACAGCCCCCTCTGCTAATTTGCACAACCTCAATTAGCCTTCAGTGGGGCGAATAAAGGAAGTGGCCAGACAAACTCCTTTAAAGGCGTCTATTCAGCGTAGACAAGGGGAGCCTGTGTGTGGGGGCCTGAGAGGATAAAAATACATCTGACGTGCGTTTGATGTTTGCACCACGCAGCGGCGAGGCGGTCCAACCTCTAAACGGGGAACGGGTCTCTGAAAGCAGACCTGTGATGTCAAACACCACTTTCAATGAATTAATGAAACATACAACAGGATATACGGATATTTACATCTGACAGAATACTTGAGTGTATTTCCTGCTTGCAGACATTAAGTATCTCAGTAGTAGCTTTAACAGGTGAGTACAGGTGGAAAACCCAAAGTCCCTTGTGGATTTCACCTATTAAGGAGGGGAGGGGAGCCAGGTTAAAGTTGGACTTTCATTATCACCGCCGTGACATATAGATTGTGCAAATTGGGTTTGAGACTATGTGCTGACTAAGTCTCAGAATGAGCGGCTTCGGATGAATCATTATCGGTTTTCCTCACATTCGCTGTGCTACTTTATTAGGAGCCGGAGCTGAAGTTACAGGTTGTTGGGGCTGGTCCTGGTGTCCATGTTTTCAGAATAGAGTCGCCAAAAAATTAATGAAACAGTTCTGAAATTTCACTTCCATTGAGACTCAGTCTCGCACAGTTGCGGTGCTGCATACGACCATCAGCGCTCCGTGTTTACACTGTGGTCGTTTGGTTCCTCTGGGATCACTTAACGTATCACTATCAGTTCTGGGCATTACTTAGTAGTGTTTTCTCGAAATGCGGCTGCTTTGTTTTAGTGGCAAGTGGTGTGAGGGATAACGATTGGAAATTCAGCGATTACATTACAGGCACTGATTCACGCAACGCTGCGTTACTTCGACATTTGAGGGTCGGCTTGCTCGCTCTCTTGGCCGGGAGTTTCTGCGTTCACTGGGCAGACTGGTCCAGGGTAAGTTAACTAAGGCAATTCCAGAGTTTTGTGTAAATTTTGTGTGCAACTGGGCCTCTGAGGCCCGGACTTCTGGAGGGCTGCGTGCAGTCACTGAGGCCAGACTAGCCGCCGGATGGTCGGTAAGTCTCCCGCTTGTCACGCCGCTGTGTCGCGTATTTCTATTCCGACGCACGTTACACACAAAAGATGCGATGTGTGGCTGTGGGGGATGCAGAGCCGTTTAAGGGCACCTTTGACAGAGCAGACAGCTGCGTAATGGAACTAAAGTAACGAGTAATGTAACGCCGAGTCGAGTTTGCTGCTGAGTAATTAGTAAAAATGATGTAACTACTTTTACTCTGAGTGATGTACAACGAGTAATGGATTACAGCTTTCCAGTAACTTGCCCAACACTGACCAAGGTGTAGTTACAACAGCAAAACTTGTCTCGTGGTCGATATACCTCAGGTTTTGACTGTCAATCCCTTGAATTTAACAGACTGCTTAAAGGATAAGGCCCGGCAATGATCTGTATCATTCCTATTGTTACCAAGTTCCATGAAAAGAGCAAAACTCGACAGAGCGTTAGTCCGTCTCCCAATACTTTCTGACTTCTGGCTTCTCCAGTTTTCTCCTGCTTACTCAGGGTGTGGTCACAGTGGCAGCAGGCTAAGCAAGGTGCTCCAGACATCCCTCTGTCCGGCAGCGTTTTCCAGCTCCACCTCGGGGACCCTGAGGCGTTCCCAACCAACTGAGCGGCGACTCAACCCCGAGCTCCCCCGCTGGTGTCCGGACAACTTTTACTAACACGACTTTATGCTGCAACATGGGAGAAGCACATGAACCGGAAACAGCTCCTGTTCAGGTTCATTTGTTCTCTGAAAAAGGCAGAGTGGGGAATGGTGTGACAGCGAAGTTGTGTGTGTGTGTGTGTGTGTGTGTGTCTGTGTGTGTGTCTGTGTGTGTGTGTGTGTGTCTGTGTGTGTGTCTGTGTGTGGGGGGGGTATAGTGGCGGAGATGAAAATAGCGGTTGATGTTTTTGTGATCGGGGCATGAGTAGCCATCTACGACCTTGTTCTGTAAAGAATGCCCACAGCTCTGGCCTCTGTGGGGGTGCCTGTGTTTTTGTTGGTGTGAGTGCACAGTACGTGCGTGTGTGTGTGTGTGTGTGTGTGCTTGACGCTTGATGGAAGTTTGCCTTCAACACATTCTAGCGACGCTCTTCTGACAACACGGGAGCAGCACAGGAACTGTTCATCACCACAAACTTTGCCTCCACTTCCCGTTTCCTCTGTCCAGTCCAGGTTTTAGTTGAACCGCTGGACCCAGGTAAATAGCGTACCTAATACAGATATGGGCTTCGAGAGCTTAACGTCGCAGACTCGGAAGTATAGGTCGGCTCGGGTCCGCCGGTTCAAAGCAACTGAGACCTGACCCGGGAACCGAAGTGGCCAGGTCCAGGAACTACGCTCGGTCCAATCAGGTTGGATGGGATCTTGTTGTATTGCTGTGGGTCTCTGCTGTAATTTTTGAGGCAGATGGAAAGTGTGAACCGCTGAGCAGTAACCCAAGCCGTCGTTTACGCCTGCATATGTGAAAATATTGCAATGAATAGGCTGATTGTTATTACATTTATTCCTCCAAAGGTGATGACCTCTTTGTTTTCTGTGACCACCATGTCTTGTCCTTTTTAGGACAATCACCTGAAAACTGTAAGTAACGGTTCACCCCCCCCCCAACAGCCCCGGTCCTTTTGGCATCAAACCCCCGACAATGGCAATGGTTCTTTCGTGCCATGGACACTCTCTCATCGTGGAGCATCGTGAAAACAGGGTTTCATTTATTTACTCTTGCTCAGATGGGATCAGAGCGCTGGGCCTCACGGTTTCAGCCTCCTGTTCCCTCTCCTGTTTCTCACTTCAGGCTTGATCCAACGGGGAAGTCGCACTGATCCATTCCGTATTCTTCCGTTCATCACGATGTAATGTCATCACAATAAGGACACAAAGCTTGGCTTAATATTGAGATGATCACAGTTTTGCCAGGTCACTTTTTAATTGTATTTGTCCTGTAATTTTATCAGATTTGCTAAACTGAAGAACTTTTCTGGATTCTTATTGTTATGCGGGTCAGTGTTGGCCACATTGCATTCACATTATCTTACGGTAAGATGACGTTCATTTAGAGTTTATCGATTATTTAATTTCTTTGTTTTTGTGTGTATTTCATCTTTGTGATATAAGTGTATATATAAAGCATTTTTTGTGATGTGACGAATGTAGAGGCCTAGAGGCCTAAAAAGATAAAACTATACAGTGTTCCAGAAAAATTGAACTCTCTGAAGAAAAGTCCATGAAATAATCTGAATTTTGTTCCGTCTACTCCGGTAATGGTGTGGCGACCCCTTGGATTAATCTGAAGACCCCTTGGCGAGGTTCCGACCCCTAGCTTGGGGTCCGCTCTTTATACCGCCGATCTGCTCTCCTAATTGAGATGGAAACCCTGATAGAAAATCTGCAAAGACAATCCCCGACTTCTTATTTTCTCGTTGATTTCGCGCATTTGTCCTGTTCCCCGGAAGCAGTGCTGGGTGTTTACGTCGTATTGTACTTTTGCTCTGCGTAGGACTTACAGTCCAGTCTTACGACGTCGGGAAATCTTCACGGAGAGAGAGAAAAAAAAAAGTTTCCTCACTTCCTATAACCCAGTTTTCATAAATCCTCCTGTTCACCATATCTTCTCTACATGTTCTCTTTCCTCTACTTAACTTTCCTCTCATACTCTCTTTTCATCTCACTCCTTCCCTTTCCTCCTACCCTGCCCTTTTCTCTGTCAGTCTCCCTTTCTCTGAAGCTCGTCTTCTCCGTGGATCTGTCCTTATCTCTGTCTCTTTCTTACTCTCTCTCCCACTTTTTCCCCCAAAACCCATTTTCATAAAAACCATCTCTGACAGCACAAGTTTAAAAATTCACCTCACCTGCTTTTTGTTCTTTCTTGTTTCCCTGCTCTCCCCTGAGCTCAGGAAACTGAAAAGCAGAATGAGTCACGGAGCAGAAATCCAACTAGAAAGATAAAGAAACAGACAAAAAAAAAAAAGATCACTCGGCTTTCACTCTGCTTGTGTAGCTGACACTCTCTTGCCATCTGCCTGTTGACTTTTCCTTTCATTTTGTTCTTGAATATTTTATTTTTTGCTCCGTAACACTCAGGGTTTGGTTTCGGAAACATAGTAGCTTTCAGGTAAAATTCACCCTGCTGCGTCTCAGGTAGGCGCCTCGAAAAACAACCAAATACACCAACTGTCTGATGGGTTCCGCTTTTTCTGTTATGGCCACAGCAAACTTTCAAAGGGGGTAATGAAGCCTGTCATGAAATCAATCCCCTTGACTCATGATTACCTGAGCAACTGACAAAGCGTTACACGGTACCGCAGTTTCCGGTAATAACGGAGGCAGATTTTCCGAAATCCTTATTCATTTTTGAAACGATGGGTCCTTGAATACACACGGCGGTAGAAGGGCGAGCTAGTTAAGCTAACATGATCGCTCCGTACGTTGGCTGACAGTCTCTGGCTTTTTATGTCGTTTAAGCTGAATCATCAACTGACTCATTTAAAAATAATTAAAAAAAAAAAAAATAGAAGTGTACCAACTGATCACTGTCTATTTTTTTAACCCACAATTACCTACTATTATCACTAAAGAAATTATATAGCTTCTCTGGGAAACTTTGTAGGAGATTTTCTGGATCCGTAAAATAAAGTGTTACCAAAAGTCCTTCATCAGGATAAACCTTTGGGCTTGTAGCATTTCCTCCGATGTAGAACCCAGTGGGTTTACCTGTAAAGAAACGTGCTATAGAAATAAGATTGCCTTGCCTCGTCCACGCGGGATGGGCCAATATATGGCATGACAGGGAAATAAAAGCTAACTATGTGAAATGTTAAATCTGGGACATCACATGCTAAAAAAACGCTTATTTTTACATGTGCCTCTGGTCGGGGGGAAGATGTTCGCATGTGATGAATAAACATGCAGGCGCTGGACGTGGTCTCATGTGGAAAAATAACACTTGAAATGTGAAAATCTGAATTTTAAATGTGTTTTCTTTTTGTAAGGTTCCAACTGCAGTTTTCATCAAAGGCTGTGGTTTGACTCGAGAGGTGGAAGAAGGAGAAAAGGACGACGGATGTGTTGGATGGACGGATAAAACAGGACTTACACCACAGATACCAGCTCAGTAGGCTAACTCTTTCATTTCCATATACTGGATCTATAATCCGCCCAGTGTATGTCACACACAGATCCCCGTCCTCACACACACACACACACACACGTACAGTACACAGACCCAAGATGGAGCAGCTGGTCACGATGCCATTCATCTGGACCGGGGATGTTCACTGCTGTTTCTTTGTCCAGCCATTCATCTGGACCGGGGATGTTCACTGCTGTTTCTTTGTCCAGCAGCCGGAGACAAATCCCAATGTTCCCATCAACACGCCCACAACTTAATTTAACCTCTAAAAAACGGCAAGCGGGGACGGCGCCTCAACCACGCACCGGCATCTTTTTTTGGGGGCTGAAACAAACATAGCACACGTCACCCTCTAGTGGATGAAGCGGCATGAAATCATGTTGTTTGTCTCATTACAACCAAGGCAGCACTTTGACCTGGCGTGATAAAAAAAAGAAAAAAGAAAAAAGAACTCAGGAGGAGTCACAAGTAGACGCTGCTTTGTTTTAAGGGGTCAAAGCCTAAAGCCAGGTCCTGAATGTACCACAAGCTTCCGAGCCTCGTCAAAATTTATACAATTTGTCTCATAATTTGTTATTAGTTGTTTTCATTCTTTCATTATTGCCCTGCGGGTTGTTCTGTCACCTGCCTTGCAACCTTATTATCAAGACTGACCTGTGTAGATTACAGTGGTGGAAAGTTACTAAGTACATTTACCCCAGTACTTTAGACTTTTGAGGTACTTGTACATTTCATAAATACTTATTGGCACTGTAAACCTCTACTCCACTGCATTTCAGAGGGAAATATCGTACTTTTTACCACACTACATTTATCTGACATATATATCTACTGACTTACAGATTGTGCGTTAAAAACATACAACAGATCGCTAAAGACTGAACCAGTGACTCGCAGCTGTTTGGGCTTTTGGCCCTTATCAACATCAGCGCCTGGAGGGGTGGGGGCTGGTCATGTTTCAGGTGAGAGCCAATATTTCATTCATTCGCTGAGCCTCTATTGATACAGGGCGGCCCAGAGAGAGTCGTTTATTTTGTTTTCGCATGGCTGTCTTGTCTACACAGGACAAGAAAAGAATAAGGCAGAAATACCATACTTTACATTACAAGTTGAAGCGTTGAAAACACTACTTTAGTACAAATTCAGAAGTTATCTGCAAAATGTACGTAAAGTATCCAAAGTAAAAGCAACAGTAAGCAGAGGAATGTGCAAACTGCTCAAGGTGGCGCTAGTTTCAACTACTCTATATACAGTTTGGTAGTTTAACCGAGGGGTTCCCAAACTAAGGGTTGGGCCCCCTCAAAGGGTCACAGCATAAAACCCGAGGCATCACGAGGCCGCGACTAGATACTGATTTTTGTAAGGAGGTGCAAGCCAAAAAGGTCTGGAAGTACTTAATCAGTCTTTAATAATGCCTTGCATTTTATAAGATTATCATATGTTTTTATGTCAGATCTTAATATGGAAAGTAACCTGTAACTACACCTGTCAAATCAATGTTGTGGAATAAAAAAACTACAGTAGTTCTGTCTAAAAAGGAGTGAAGTTAAAGTATAAATGCTCAATACTCAAGTACAGTTACCTTGAAACTGTACTAAAGTACGGTAGTTGAGTCAACGTACTTCTGTACTATTGCAAGAGCTTTTACTTGTAATGAAGCCCTGGTACTTCTACTAAAGTATCTGAGGACCACTGCTAAATTATCACATCTATTAATCTGTGACTTATAACCTTGACTCAGGAGTTTACAGGGGGAACTTAAAGGCGGCACAGTCGCATACTTTAACGCCACATTCCAGGTTATTAAAAAAAAAAAAAAAGAAAAAAGAAAAGAAAAATCTACCTGTAAACCGACCAGGGTTTGTAAAAAACCAAAAAACAAGTAGAAAGATGATTAAAACTCCTTATAAAGACCAGTCTGCACTCTCCCCCTGCTGTGACCAACACTCCTTCAGTTTATAGCCGTCTAATCATTAACTCATCCCTCTTAGTTTTTCAGACACTGATCACAGCAGGGGCAGGAGGGTGTTCTCGGCTTTGTCCTTGGCCCAGGAAAAGCCGGCTGCTCTGCTTTTCTCCAGTTTCTCACCGCTTGCTCTTTAACCCCCATTTGCATTTCCTCTGACACGGGCACCCACTGCTCACGGCAAGTCCTCCTCCAAAGCAGCCTTACCTTTTCACGGGGAAAGAAAGTGAAAGCAGGCAGAGTGGAGGTAGGGAAAGGGCACGGAGGGAACGGGCAGCGCTGCGCAGGTGAGGAGACACTTTTTATTTTTCGATGTGACTCTATAAGGTAGTGTACAGTTAGTGTGCTTCGGTTAAGTATTTATCTCTGCAGTCAAACAGAGAGATTGCATACAGAGGGTTTTACTTTAAACATGGTGACACGTTTCTGTTGATCAGTGACAGTCTGGTAAAACAATGCTACTCTGTAAGTCCTGTAAATATCAGGGTGTTTGTTGTTTATTTTATACGAAAACTTTAATTTGCTGATTCTGAGCCGTTTTAAAGGTAAAAAGTTGTTGGACGTAATCCTTGACCTGACAAGCCTCTATAATATGATATGATATGACATAATGTTGTAGTTTTGGTTATTTAGGTTGACAGTGAGATCGTGTCACATCAATATAATCCCGGGAGGGTTTTTCCCTGTTGTTCCGTGTTGCATAATGACTTCCCTACAGGGGGGAAAACTTTTCCGGGGCCCATTATTTTATTGTCGTTGTCCTGGCTAATAATGATTAATTTTAGTTTTATGTCTTAATATTGCCTCAATATTGAGAAAAATGGGAAACTGTGCAGGAAATAAAAGGAACTTTTTCTTGCGTGGCCTTGAACTTTTTCATGCTGCATATAGGCTAAAAAGATTTAGGCTTCGGCTTTCATCTTCTATTTTCCTTTTCTTACAAAAACTGAAGAAAACAAATATAACTTGAAGTCAACGGCAAAATATCCCTAAGAATTCAGGTGGAAAGTATGACTGACTGAGGAAACTAAGAGTTTAGTTTTTAATAACTTCCTTGTTTGCTTTTTTGCAAATAAAGATCCTTGTTTTATTGATATTTAACAGACCCGTCTGTCCTTCTTCCTGCCTTTGCTTAAAGGATCAAATTAACAAATGAATTTTATTGCATCCAAGTAAATAACACGTGTATTTGAATTGTAGTTGCACCGTTAACTACTGTTGTGGAGGATACTGAAAGTAAAAAGCTGCTTTCACTGAACTGCCCACACGCAGAAGCTTTCCCTGACTTGAGAGACATTCAATACTCAGTAATCAAACCGAAGCATCTATGTGACTAGCTACCAGCAGGCCGGTGCGCATAAATGAAAAATATTGCCTGACCGAATCAAAACTTTTTTTATACGAGGGTCAGTCAAATTCATTTTTGCCGGAGTGAAATGTTTACGTGGATAGTAGTTAGTTTCAACAAGAGGTAAAATCAGCAACCGCCTCATGTTTAGACATCAACTCCTCTCTTCTCTTATCTGCTTTGTGGGAGACGGACAGTCAGAGGGCGCGGTGTAGAGAGAATTTTAAGTAAGAAAATCAACCTGAAGTGAGTTGTGTGTGTGTGGGGGGGGGCATGTTCCCCTACCCCAGGTGGAAATCATGCCCTGGAGTCCTGGAGCACAGAATGCACTTGCTGTTTCAACAGATTCCCATTTTCATTTACGTCCACAGCTCTTTACACCGTGTTGTCAAGAACTGCTCGGGCAGGTTGACTGTTATCTGTCAACAAAAAACTGATCCACCTGACTGGAGACACAGTAACTAAAAACACACCTTAACTGCTGTTTCACACACACTCCTATTAGAGCTGAGTGCAGGCAGACATTTCCTTTGTTGGCCTCAAACTTTGATTTGATGTTTTTTTTTTCCTCACAGTTGGATGTTATTTAACGGGAGGAGATGTCAGAAATGATGGACAAGTCTGCTGAAAGCTCAGAGGGGTCCCCCAAGAGCAACGAGAAGAGGCTGAGCAACGGTGGCGAGAAGGAGAGGGTGGGCATGCTGCAGTCGTTCAGAAGGAGCGTCCGACGCCCTCTTCTATCTGGGGGCAAGGGGTCAAAGGTCAAACCCAAAGCAGACACACCCGGCATGGAGTCGGGATCACAGCCGCCTCCCTCACCCAGTGAGTAGAATCATGGTTGTCGTTAAATCTGCCGTGACATGGGATCTGTAGAACAGCTACAGCCACATGGTCTCTCAAGGTCAGAGGAAGAGGAAACACAGGGTGAGATTTGGCGTTTCCTAGCGTGACCAGCTTATCTGGCCGAGAAGTCACCAGAAGCTGTTTGGTACACATTTACAGCCGCTTCGGAAAGTATTCAGGCCCCTTCACTTTCTGTTGCGCTGAAGATTTAATTTTGAAATTTTGATCAAATCTCCACTCAATAACCCATAATGGCAAAGTGAAGACGTGTTTTTTCGAAACATTTTTTTAGACCCTTGAGAACATTTGTGCAGAACTCGATTGGAGTCCACCTGTGGCAAATTGAATTGATCTGGCATAGTTTTAGAAGGGACATGCCTGTTTTTATGAGGTCCCGCAATTCACACTGCGCGTCAGCACAAAAACCAAGCCTTGAAGTCCAAGGAACTCTCTGTAGACCTCTGTTATAAAATTGTGGTGAGGCACGAATCAGGGAAAGGGTACAAGGTGACAAAAGAGACACAAAAATTGAACCCTTTGGGCAGAACTCCAAAAACTACGTCTGGCCAACAGCAGGCTCTGCTCGTGGCTAAACCTTCCTCAGGGTGACGCACGGTGGTGGCAGCAGCATCATTGCCAAGACAACACTCGAGTGGCTCTGTGACAAGTCTCTGACTGTGCTTGTGGGGCCCAGCCAAAGCCCAGACGTAAAGCCGCCAGAACATCTGTGGAGAGACCTGAAGGTGGCAGTTCACAGACGCCGCCCGTCCAATCTGACGGAGCTTGGGAGGATCTGCCAGGGGAAAATGGGATAAACTGCCCAAATCCAGTTGTGCAAAGCTTGTAGAGACTTACCCAAGAAGACTTGATACTGTAACTACTGCAAAAGGTGCTTCTACAAAAAGTTCTAAATTAAGGGTCTAAATGCTTTTGTAAATGAGAGATTTCAGTTCCTTTTACTTTAAAGTCCGGAATAAGGAGAGAGTAGTCTCAGCACCTGCAACCTCTGTGAGAATTTAACTTCTAACCAACTGAGCTGATCTTATCAAACACCTGTCTACCTGCCTAGCTGAACGTGCTTTGCCCCAACCTGCCCCCTGTAATTCTCGTTAAATTTGTAATTTGACGCCTCGAACACTCACCAGAGAATGCATGTGAACTTGTTTCACTCAGCTGTGGGTGATACTGTCTGTGTAGGTGGAGAGAGCAATAATGTGGGAACATCGTGCAGAAAGACAAGAGAGCAGAGAAAAAGGCAGGCATCGTTACTCTTCACTAAAAAACAAAGCCCCAGTTCCTGCTGTGGCTGTAGAAATGTGACTTTATGTGGCCTCTATAGTAGATTTTATTTGGATGCAAAAGTTTGATCCTTAGGGTCTCACACTCCGTAACGGCAGCTAGAAAAAATCTGAAGGTAATCTGCTTCGGGGGATAACTGCTGGATGCAGAAGAAGTAGAAAAACACACAAAATAGATGCAGGAGAGCTGTGAACACTGCCAGCAGCTATTTTTTTTGTGTGTGTGTTAGGGTGGATTTTACCTTTAAGGCAGCGACACAAGGCTTTGACACATGGCTGTACATGAGGAAAACCTCACAACATGCACAGTGTTTATTTGCAAGTCCTAACATTTCCAAATTTCCTCGGCATTCAGCAAGGTTGCATTTAGTTGTACACGTGGGGTCATTTTATTTAGCGTAAGTCCTGTGGGTACTTTCAGTCATTTTTCTAAGGACAGGCTGGTGACTTTCACTTTTTATTCTGGAGCTAAGCCACAATAACCTGTGTGTTTTCATCGAGATTTAATCTTTGCATTCCTCAGTGGGTTTAGTTTTAGGTCACAGTGAGAACGAAGTACTGCCAAACCATGCACACGTACACCCACATAAGTGTAAATATGAACCTTAACAAAACGAAACCACATCAATTTCAAACACTAAGATTGATTTCTTTTCCTGCTGACCTGACAAAGAGCGATGTGATTGTGAAACAAGGAGCTATGCGTTCTGCTTTCATTACCAGCCTCTCCCTGCTCCTCTGACAGGTCCAAGCGCCGGCTCTCCAGTTACCTCTTCTCTGAGGAACATCGGGAGCTTCTTTCAGAAAAAAGAGGAAGACGAGACCAAGGTCACTCCACAGAAAAGCAAATCTCTTAAGCGTTCGAAGACAGGTAAAGCCATCATTTAATACCGGACAGGTTTCTCACATCAATCAGCCTCCTGGCTGCTAATAGCAAACTACTACAGACATTTGAATGGTTTTCTAGATTGTTTTAATGCACATAGCTTGTTTTTTTTTTTTTTTTACCATTACATACACTACGTTGCCAAAGGTATGCAGGCACCCCGACAAAGTATGTGGACACTTGAACTTTACGCTCATATTTGATTGTTGAACAAATATTGGGCATGAATCTGCCTCCACCCTTCTGGTGTCAGTCTTTCCACCAGATTTCTTTGGAAACCTGGCTACGGGGATTTTCTCCCATTCAGCCACAAGAACATTACCGATGTTGGGAGCTAAGTCCTGGCTCGCGGTCCTGTTCGTCCCACTGGCTCTTTGTAGGCCAGATAAGTTCCTCCACACCAAGCTGGGAGAAGCATTCCTTTATGGACCTGGGTTTTTTGTGGTCGGGGGCATTGTCATGCTGAAATAGGAAAAGGAACTGGACCTCATGGGCCCAAACCATGAAAAGCAGCCAGACCTAGAAGTAGAGTTCAAAAAAGAATCTGGGGAAGCTTGTACGCATACTTTCGGCCACATAGTGTATTCTGAAGGTACAACATGCAGCCTTTTTTTCTTCGCGGCAGGAGGTGTATATAGTTAGCATTGCACTGCTTTTCCTTAGTTAAAGTAGTTTCCACCTGCATGACACCTGTCTTTCAGGTATCAGCGTAAAGGCACGGTCACGTTTGCCTTCAATTGAACAACAGTGGACGCATTCAGCCCCCAAAAAAGGACGTAATGTGATGGTTGAGATGTGGTTAGTAAATAAAGGTTGAGCAGAGATCTCCAGTTGTAAATGGTGTGTGAAAGCAACGCTGCAGCTGGGAGTTTGGTAGTTTTATATTGTCCTCATTATGAAACACACTAGAATAATAACTCCTCTATTTTCCAAAAGCAGTGCATCAGTGTTCCTACCTGCCGACCATGTGTGTCATGCTTGCAGTTGAACAAGCGCTGACCGAGGCTAAACTCTGAACTGCAAGTTTGCTGGAGCTGGGTGCACCCAAAAAAAGGAAACACATCCTTGAACTTGAAAGCTTCGGCTAACTGTTGTTTCCATCACTGATCCTTTTCAGGTCAGGAACTTTGCTGTCCGCGTTGTGAAAATTTATCTTCGGCTTCACCGCAGAGCATTAAAGACAGTACAACACAGGGGTCAGGGCAGGGACACAAACAGCTCAGAGAGCAAAGGATCATAATCTGGGAAGCTTTATTCTTTATATTTAGTTCATATTTCTCACGTGGTTGCACCTGGGACTTTGCTATAGTTTTGTTAGCTATACTTGCTAACTTTCGGCTTTCCATACCACGTGACCATGCTGAAACATAAAATACCTTTCACCAAATTCCAAAGAAGGACACAAGTGACGTCTTTGAATGTTCTTGTTTTTTTCTGACCCACAATCCAAAACCCAAAGATATTCAGTTGACAATGATATAAAAACACAGAGAAGCAGGAAATCCTCATATTTAAGAAGCTAAAACCAATGAATGTTTCTCTGTTGGGTTTCCCTCTGAAGCATCCACAGCCAATCCTCACAGCGTAAAAAAGTGGTCTAAAATGTACGTATCTGCTCCAAGCATCGCCGTTACCATATCGGGTAAAGCAATGAAATGAAACCTGCTGTTGCCGGTGTTGGTATAATTATAGTCATTGGCCATAGTGACCATGGAAATGGACCTTGGTCACAGCAGATGTTTTGACAGGTCATTGCATTTAAAGCGCAGGTAAAAATCGATAACAGTAATAACAGCTTTACAGAACCAACATTAATGTTTTTAACCGTAAGCACCCGTGCTTTCGTTGCTATGGAGAGTCAGAACGTCTGCTGTGAAATGACCTGTCGTAAGTAGATTAAAACGTTAGTTAGTCCAGTTAGTCTCTGTGGTGGCCTGGTGGACAATAGTGGACACTGAGTTCACAACACAAGGCACTGTTGGCGCTGACACTAGAAATGGAGGGAAAACAAAAGCCCAGAAATCATCCTTGGGTCAATACAAACCAACTGGTCACATATTACTGCTGCTTTCACATAAAACTGTGTGTTTTCCCATCCTCAGATCCCAACATGTCTACGTCCAGTGACCCTTTCAGAAAATCCTTCCGTCGAACCCTGAAACTCGGCACTAAGAGGGACAAGGAAAAAACCTGCAAACAGGAGCTGCTTATAACTGACACCGAAGTCTCATGTGAGGAGAAGAAGGAGGGGAGAGAGGAGGAGGACGAGGCGGAGTTGGCGGAGATCGAGGAGATGTACACACTGCCAGAAATACCCCACACACCACTGTCAGGTATAGTCTCTCCCACAGGTTTTTAATGTCTTATTTATCCCAGGAGGGTTTGCTGTCTTGTCTCGCTCAAAGGCACCTTGGCGGTAGTTACTGTCGGTGAAATGACCACTAAACGGCCACAGAGAGGCGCAAAACGACCAATTGTGTAGGAAACGTTATCCATTTGTCCTTCAGTTTGCAACCAATGGGCTGTCAACCTTGTAAATGTTTAAAGACACTCGTAGCTGCAAGTTACGAATGCAACCTTTTTTTTCATAATGTTCCTAAACACCTTCCTGTCTCCTTCTCTGTCTTTACATTCAACTTGCGCTTCTTTATCTTTCTCTGTTTTGGCAACAGAGGCCGCCAGTGATAGGAATCTTATTCCTGGTGTGAATACACAGGGGTTCGGTTTGTCTGCATACACTGACGCCACCCTCTGACGTGTCTTACATCCTGTCTCAAAGCAGAGTCGCTGGTCAGTCAGGAGGGATTTCCTCACATTTTTAAGAATTGGGACAGTTTTCCCGCTGTTCTTCCTCTTCAGGGAGTGTATGAATAAAAGGGGGAGGGTAACATTTTTTCTTTACCCATCTTTACATTTTATTTCAGCCTTACCTTTTGAGACATTGCATGATAAAGAAACCAAGTACTTACATCAAAAAGATGTAAATATAATAGAACAGTTACTGTCTGTACAAGTTTCCCCTCATTTATGTATTCATTTGTTAGATTATTTATATATTTTCACGTTATTTATTTCTTCATAAATTTCATATGATGTCACTTTTGGGTCCCGACAAGGACGTATAAAACCACTGCCAACATGTAAACACGTGCAACCGGCCACATGACTGCTATATACACTATACATAGTAAAAGCTTATGCTCCTCTGGCACCCTCAGAGATATCTTGGTATCTGGCTTGGGTCTACCATGACACCCCATGGTAATGTCTGAGGTACCTTGGTACTACTGTATCATTACTGCGGTGCACCACAGTGCTGACGCGCCCACGTCGGGACGCGCTGCTTCACTGTAACACTCGAGCCGTGTGTGTTTGCACTCCATTTTTGCACGTTTAGATACCGTAGTAAGAACTGTTAAATTTACGCCCAAACATCTAAACATAACAGAAAATGACTGCAGGTTAGACTGTGATTCGCTACTTTCTGCTACCTCTGCATCTCTTCCAGTCACACTCGGTGGTTTACAGCCCGTCCCAGGTTGGGGTCATTTTCCTTCCACCTTACTCTCTATCCCTCAACCCTAGAGTCGGGTCATTTTCCCCGTGGAGGTGGAAAGTTTACGACCACCAGCCACGTGATCAGGTGTCTCTCCTGGACGCAATGAATGCCGAGTGTTTGGACATAACGGCAGAAGATTGTCAGGATGGACCGGGCTGCAAAAACGGTCTTTCCCAGGTGTATTTCAAGAGAGGACATGAGGTGTGATGTGGATTAGAACTTGTGGCCAAATGCAGAAGACAGTATTGACTGGCGCTGTTGTATTTCTATATCTCTAGCTATTCTATGCGCGTACGATAATAGTTTTGTATTGCATTGCTGATATTACTTTTGTTTTATTTTGTGAACCTTTGAATAACTCAATGCAAAAATGTTGAAACTGAATAAGCTGTTGAAGCTTACTGCAGCATTTCTGATTCATTTCATTCCAGTGTTGCAAATGTGAGCTCAGTACAGAGAAATGTGAGTTAGCAATCCTAAAAAACTGTTTTGGAGAGATTCACCATCCACTCTGCTTATTTCCAGTGATGCAGATCAGCAAGCTGATAGAGATGGAGGTGCTGGAGGAGGCTCACCTACACCTGCTCGCCCTGCGGCGGGAGTTCCAGCAGGAACGGGAGCAGTGTGGTGAGGACTCACCCGTGGAGCTGGTCAAGAAGGAAAAAGACCTCAACCTCCTCTATGGAGACCTGAGGAACAAGGTCAAGGCCATAGTGCGCGACTCCAACTCTCTTCCCTCCAGAAACAAGGGGCTGCTGGTCCCCGTGGCCCGCATCATCCAGGAGGAGGAGAAGAGAGCCGAGGAGCCAGGAGGGCTGCCGGGCAGCTGGATGGAGGCCTGGAGGGAGGCGGTGGCCGAGGGGGTGCAGGTGAAGGTGGAAAGCGTTTACCTGGAGCAGAGGGAGCACAGCGCCTCTTGGCTGTCTGTTCACCTGGGTCTGCTGGGTAAGGCCATCGTGGAGGACCTGGAGAATGTGAAGAGGGAGCTGCGTAGGTCTTACCCGCCCAGCTTCAAAGTCTTCAGCGCCTACGTGAAGAGCTATCACAGAGACGTCGGGCAGCATCTGAAGAAGCTGGAGCAGCAGGTGACGGAGCTGAAGGATCTGCACGCTCTGCTGGACTGGACCATCAACAGATACAAGAGGTCAGTGAATCAATACGGCCACTTCCCGGGAACACAGTGACATAGTTTACACCTGTTGACACCTGGAGGCCTCTCAGACGACCGCTCTCAGAGCATAAACCAGGACATCGAGAATGACCGATCTAAAGAGTACTTTACACTAACGTAAATATAATACAAATCATAGAAACCAGATTGGCATAACTTCCATTTCTGTTGCTTCGTTTTTTACTTTACACTACAGGTTTTTTTGGTGTTTTTTTTGGCCGTCTTTCCCTAAGACAACACGCAGTAACAGTAGCAAATAAGAAGTTTGCTACTGTTACTCAGTCAGGGCATGTTTTACATCCTGGACCCAAGCCAGCACATCAGTGGAGAGTTGAGCATTCCTAAAGTCCAACTAAAATTAAATTCCTTTTTTTTTTTTTTTTTTTTTAAATCTGCCACAGCACGCATATTTGCTCTGTAGATCTTTTGTCCTGTGAGATATTTTTGGTTTTCATGATGGCGCCCCCGTAGTTTTACTTCAATTTAACCGAACCCTGTTCTGGTGTCGGTCTACGTAGATGGAGACCTTATTTTGATACAGCAAACTAAATCTTGCATAAAGCAGCAAGGTCAGTGTTGTATCTCTGGTGGAGCGGACCGCCACACCGAGCCAACCTGTCAAGTCTCCTGCTTATCTAATTCCGACTTATCTAACAAACATGAACACACGTCTTGTCCTGCACCCCGGCTTGTCGAGTGAACATTCGCCGGGGAAAAGTGCACTGCTAACGCCAGCCTGCAGCTAATTAGCTAATTAGCTAAACAGCTAATTAGCTTAAAAAGCATGTGAACGTGTCTGCAAAAGTCACTGCAGTTCGGTCAGGTGCTTCTGTGGTCCTTACTGGAAATGTAGCGACGGAGCACGCTTGTTCAGTCCCTGCTGTCAAACGACTTTAACATCAGAATCGGTTTCCCTCTCAGGTCTACGATGTCCTCCGCGGCTCTAGAGCAGCCTCGTCAAATGTGTGAGAAGACAACCCCCAGTTATGCCATCAGGCTCACTCAGCTTGGGCTCGGCCACTGCACCTGCAAACTGGGATCATTGGGTTTTGAAAGACGTAGGTGTTTACCAGGCAGAGAGCGGGTCTAATGAAAGCCAAGTTTATAGAATCCAGGGGCTAAAACTTGGGATATTTCAGCCTCCGCTGCTTTGATTTTTAACCCTTATAAAAACCTGTCTCTTGCGAATTCCCCCGACTTCATGGACGTGCATTACTAAACTGACGGAGTACCTTCTTCTTACAGCCCGGGTCATATTTTCACTGTTATGGACATTATTCCTACAAGGTTATGATAAAATCCCACTCACCTGTGAGATTAGCACCTGGTAACACTTACGACACTGACAGTAATTGCAGTTCGATGCATTTTTGTCCCAGCATTCAAATGACATAGAGGATGACATGAGGCATTTTGGAAAGGAAAGATGAGAAGAATGACACGGAATAAAAGTCCTCGGCCAGACGCGAATCAGGGACATTATGTATACACGACCCGTCTGACTGTCTTCCTGGAAGAATTGTTTGCAGTCTCGAACTTGTCGGAAATACCCCAAACAGATCTAAAAAGGCATCTCGGCCGCCCGCGTATGAGTTCACGGATGGTGCGGACAGAGGTGTGTAGAGGACACCCGGCGACGCCCCAGCGCCACAGCGAGAGCATGAGCGGGGGAGGCGGTTAGAAAAAGAGGCAGCGGCTGCTGACGTTTGTTTGTTGCATCAGGTCAAAACTACCCAAAAACCTGAGCTCGAAACAACATTTGGGAGACAAAAAAATAAACAGCTGGTCTGATAAAAAAGAGGCACAACACTCTCCAGAGGCCAAAATGGAAAAAATATAATCAGGTCATCACATTTCTCACAGATTAGCCAATTTAAAGTACATTACACTAAAGTTAAGTTTATACTCTGCATCATACATATACTGAGACTGTTCTTACTGACTGTCACTATCACATGCACAAAGTTCATGAAAGGCGATTGGCCTTTCATGAACTTTGAGTTTCATGAACCTAAAGAAATGATGGATTCCTCCTAAACATTTTTTTTTTTGCATTTGCGATGACTGGTGTTTACAGTGCCGTACTTGCAGCGGAGAAGCCCGTGAGCCACCTGCAGCGTCTCCGGGGAAGGATTTATCGTATTTGATCAGAAATAATTGTATGTTACAACAATTCTCTCGTTCCAAAACATCACGTAAAGCTCTCGTTTCCCAAATCCCTTCAGACCCAATGAGTTCTGGTCAAATCTGACAGGAGGCGACACGTCTTCGGCATTCTTTAGTGCCCACAGATTGCAGTACAATGAAATGTTGTGAAGGTGTCTTGTTTCCACCCCCGGCAGCGAGAGGATTATGGGAAGCCTGTCCCTGCAGCCGGACATGAGGGATGAAAGCACCGACCTGCAGCTGGAGGAAAACTTCCTGGAGCAGCTGAAGGAGAAATACTGCTGCAGACTGAAGGTGAGGACACCGGCATCGTATCGTCTGTAATTTTTTTTTCAGGTCTTCGGGGGTTTTCGTTACCTCGTAGAGTTATTAAAAGCTTACACTTTTTTTTTTAAGACCCAGTATTTTTTTCACGAGGATTCAGGATTTCTCGGTAATGGCCTCAATCTATCTACGGCCCTGGGAGCGCTGAGTGATGAGATAATATAAAGTGTGTCTCCAGTGGAGGATCAGAAGACTTGGTGTCTAACTCGATGCTGGTGAACACGGGCCCGAGGCATTAGTTTGACAAGATGAGTCAAAATAGAGACCTCATTTCATCATATTTAACCTCGACTCATCTCAGTGCACTTTTCTATTTTTCCGGCCTTGAGTATTAAATAGATCAATCGGACATTATGAAGTAAAATAATCGTGCGAAAGAATACAGATGCTATATTTAAACATTAAATTGTCATTTTAAAATGTCCTTCTTCTGAAATTTCGTAACATAATTTCTCTCAGTGAATTTTTTATTTCATAACGTCGCTTTTCATTATGTGATTATGTGGAGGGAGCACAGAGAGCTGAATCCACACAATAAAGACTAATGATCATGCTGTGATTCATTTCACTTCATAGTGGAGTTGAGATATAAACACTGAGATCCACGTTTTCATCTACCTCTTGGCTCTGAGGTGGAAATTGTTGCCCATCTCTACAAATATTCACCCCACCCTGCTTTTCTCCACTGGTCACTGCAGCTGGACATGAGATCTTCGCTCGACAGCCTCATTGAACTTGAAAAGGAAGAAGTTTGGAGGGACTGCAGAACTCCAGGGAAGGAGGAGGACTTCCTCAACTCCCCGCTTCATATGGACATCTGGACGGTACGCTATCACGTGTTTTCTTCATGTGGTTAAGACCAAAACATCTTTCCAAAAGTTTTCTTGAAATATCACATGGTAGGTTTGCTTTACTGTATTCAAAATCAAGCATAAATGTCGGAAAACGTATGTGCTAAAAGTAATGTATAATTATTTTTTTTTAGCAGACACATCCTGACCATCGGTTAAAGTCTGCCTTTATGAAAGCACACAAGTACCTAAAATACACAGGAGATATAATCTCGTTTTTTTGGAAGAAAAGTGTCTGTGCATCTTCATTTTGCTTAAAAGCATTCCTTAAACTTTTTCTGTTTCAAAAGATATTTCAAAAACAAGAAAATTAAATACTTATGTATTAGTAAATGCAATATTTATTTCTAAATACGCACCTTTGTTGTTAGGCCTGATAATGATTCAGATATTCTTGTTTTCTATGTGGCTTAACAGGTTTGAGTTTATGTTTTTTTCCCAGTTCTGTTGTTGCTGTTTGTGCTCCCTTTTTTTTCCTTCAAATTATTATTTGTGTTTATTTTTGTGGTTGTCAGTTTGCTTTTTCTTGTATTTGTGTCTCCCTCCAAAATCAAATGGCCAAGTATCCAATCATCAAGCCTTACGGTCTGCGGGGTGAATTTCAGTGTCAGGGGAACATTGAACTTAATCCGGCGAGGACACAGTTCGGTGTCGAGATGACGCCAGTGAGATGTTTTGTCTGATCCAACCCGGCGCAACACAGTGTTTCGCCCACGTAGCGGCAGCAGAGAGCTTCACTTTGACTTTGACACTGTTTTGGTTTCTCTCTCTAGAAAGTGGAGGGAATCGTTGTTAACTCTAAACAAATTGATGCTCAGCTGGAACAGAGAGTCATCTCTTCCTGCCTCGAGGAATTGAAACAGTTCCCCAAAAGGTACGTCAGCACCGAACAAAAAAAGAAAAAAGAAAACACACAATGAATGTGTACGTATACTTAAAGTTATTAATGTACTCTATGTTTACTGATAGTAAATGTGAGAATAATTTTCACTTTGTTACTTTTGACAAATATTCAGCCTGCAGGGTCATCCAAGGCATCTTAGAGAGGAAGGCTGCCACCTCATCGCATAGCAATAGAACAGAAACACGTGAAATGAGCTGAAAGACACAACAGTGCCCCCCCCCCCCCCATTTTGGCAGATTTGAGTCTTTGAGACTTGAGCCATTGTTGTATCTTAACAGTGGGTCAAATGATTGTGTTTAGTGACACAATGATGAAACCACCAAGAGTAATAACAAGCTCTACAAAGCTTTTCAGCCTCTTTTAGTTCATTGTTTCGGTTTTTCTATCAGTCTTATTAGTTACCAACACATAACCACTAAATAAGTAACAACATATAAAAGTTTGTCTTCAATTTCACGCTCCAAGTCTTTAAAGGGCTTTTTTTTTTTTTCATTGACTCATTCATAACAACTTATTTCAGTTCTTCTAGTATCTATAAGAACAATAAGAGACAATAGGCTCCTGGGCACAGACATGTAAAAGGCCCCCCCGCCCCTCCATACATAGGTGCAAGACACGCAGACTGAAAGCTGCCACGTCATTTGCAGCCGTTTTGTGTCTCTTTGGGGTCACTGTGAGTCTCTTTGTAGTTTGTTGTTCGCAATCGCTTCAGACTGAAGCTCTGGCCCCTGGGGCCCCCACGCCTGTTCAGTAATCCTTCCATGACGCCAAGTACATAAGACTGTCGTCACTTCTATTTATTTAATTTATGAGAGAGGAGGTCAAAGGACGAATATCAGTGCCAGACCGGAGGAATAAGTAAAACAACATTTTCAATTCTCTGTTTCTTCTTGGGGAAGGAAACTGTTGCCTGCAACAAGATAAAATCCCAAAAGTATTTAAAAACATGAATAAAGAAGTAAAAGAAGAAGGAGAAGCACTGGGGGGAATCTGCCCACTGCAAAACAAAACAAAGACATCAAAAAACTACCCTGCCCTCATGCAATAACCACAGTTGCACCATTTTCCAATGAAGCAATTTGAGAAGATTCCCCTTGTTTATTTTTACCTGAATCACGCAACTCCACAGTTTTGCATCCAGAAAAGCTCATGTATGAAGATCATGTGTCCATCCTCTCTTTCATCATTCTTTATCTAAAAAAAAAAAAAAAGGGAGAGAGAGAGACAGATCAGTTAAAACTCCCGATTCCTCCTCTTCCTCTCCACAGCACAACATAGAGCAGAAAAAAGAAAATAAGACATAAACATCAACATTCATCTGTTGTCTCAGAATATCCAGAGTAAGACGAAAGAAAACTTGTGCAGCTTGTGCAATAACTAAATCAAGGGGTGTATCTTTGAAAGCTTGTTGTTGTCATTCACTGGCAGAGATTTTCATTCTCCGCAGAAACAACAGCTCATTTTTAGAACTATTTAGAATGTTTTATTTCACATTGTTAAAGAGCTATCTCGAATTGTTGAGTTTTACGAGTGATGGAACTTATTAGATGCCCCGGTTTGTGGTTTTCCAACATTTCAGTTCGTTGTCCTGTGATGCAGGGTCCTTAGTTTCCCTCCGTGTCGTCTCTTGCTTTTCATCCTGCCACTAACGCCTCTCTGGCTCCGTCCCTTACTTACGCAAGTATCGGCTGCAGAGCTGGTCACAGCATCAACTACACGGGCATCACCATTTATCTTTGCTCAGCCGTTCGATCAGTAACGTTTAGTGTCCGGGGCACTTTCCAAACCGCGACCACGGCTTTAAAGTTTTGTATATTTTGTATTAACGTGCCTGTGCACTCACAGATTCACTGTATCGTTGTTCTCAATACTCATCCTTGCACTTCTAATAAAGCACCTTGCCATACGAACACAAGACAATATATGTAGTATCTACAGTACCAGACCTGGACTGACCATGTACGGCATATTACCAGGCACTATTAGTTTTTAGTTTTGGTTTCAGTTACTGGTCAAATATTTTAGCAATTTTTCTGTAATTTTTTGTCTTAACAACCTCTCTGAGTGTCTGTTGTGTGTCTTTTATTCTTGTGATTCTTGTGTGCATTCTTTTTTTAATTGGGATTAATAATCAATCTACGCTACATATCTACCTACTGTCAGATGTTCCCGTTAATTTGTCCACACCCACGTAGGTCTGTCCTCTGTCAATTTTGTGATCATTATGCTTTATGGATGAACTTGATTTCACTAAATGTTTATGAAGTTGAATGGTGAATTTCCCTTTTGTGGATTTGGGAATTTGTCTGACAGGCTGAATCCATCTCGCTCCTCCTGTAACCTGAGCCTCGTCTGTCCTCTGCAGGTTTGAGCTGGAGTTCAAGCGTCACTGCAGCGCTCTCCGACCGCAGCCGCTTTGGGCTAAGTATCAGATAACCTACATCAACAGCTTCACCGCTCTACAGTAAGTCTACAGTAAGACTTCCTGCACAGCGTTAAACCAAAACAAAAGTGACAGCCCGCCTCCCTCCCCCGGAAAAAGTCACCAGACTCACCCAGAGAGGATGTGAGTGTGGGGCGAACCGTTTACCCCCTGTTTTAAGATCCTGATAAAGATGTGTGATTTATTATGCCCTCAGTGGAGTTTAGAGCCCCAGTTCTTCAGGTTAAGCTAACCAGAAAAAAAGGAAATACTACTTATGGCTTATGCTACTTTATGGTTTTTCTTATGGTTAATAGTTACAGAAAGTTAATTGTATCTAAATACAACAGAATTTCACTTTATTGTCCACGAGAGTGAGAACTGTCTTTAGCTCACGAATATGTTATAGCGGCACAAAGACGACCCAACAAAACAACACACGTGGTAAAAGAACACCGTCAAAGTGTAAAACACAGTAGATTAGTGAAAAACGCAAATGCAATGCTGAAAAAAACAAAGCTTAAATCGTTAGAATATAAAATAAAACACTGCAGAGCAAGATGCCTTGCTCACAAATAACATCAAATTAATAGTGCAGGCAGTGGGTATGAGAAGGGTCTTTCCTGATCTCCTTTTGTCCCGTAAGTCTCCGTCAGTCCTCGCCGTGACCCTCAGGAGTAGAATTAACCAGTGGCACTCATCACATTAGCTCAGTGTATTCAAAACAGTGGAGTAACCCCCTGTGCTGACCTCCTGTCAAGAGCAGCTTTAATCAGCTTTAATGCGCAACCAAAAAAAACTCAAGTTCCACTTACTAGCCTTTTTCCGGAATTTTAAGCTGCAATCTAAGCTCAGCAATCTCCATGTACTGAGGAGGATCATGTTATAGGGGTTGAAAGCTCCGGAAAAAGCTCACACCTTAAGTCACACTTTTCTCGTAACATGTTTTGAGTTTTTATTTTGAAGGTCAGCCATACCAGAAGTTACTTTCTTATTAACCTGGACAGTTTAACAAACTGCCTTTGTCAATTATCCTGTTATATTTTAGTTTAGTGGATTATGATTATTTTAAATCGTTTCCTTCTTCTGTATCTTGATGGAAAACAAAAAATAAATCGCACGAAGCAAAGGAACGGTCTAGGAGGCAGACTGGGGAGCATATTGTGAGAATCAGTGTCTGGGTGATTCATCTCCGAGCTATGCTTGACATTTTTCCACTCGGCTTGGACTAGTGGTAGTCGCTTGTTCCTTTAAAGTGCAGAGCAGAGGCACGAGGTTGGTGCCACTTGCATCTGACTGGATGAGACGGCGTAAATGTGCCAGCCCTTGAGAAAGGGCCGCCCTAATGGGATTTCGGGGAATCGGGGCGGTGAGCGTGAAACGCTGGCGTGTAACCTGCACGTGAGGAGAAAGAACAGAGACCACACTCGCCTGCTAAACCTCCAAAACCCCCCCAGCTGCCTTGTCTGTTTTCGTCCTTGTCATTGTGGGGTATTGAGTGTAGACTGATGAGAGAAAAAATTAATTGAAACCATTTTAAGGGGTCTGAAGGCTTTCTGAGTGCCCCGTACAGGCGTCCTCGAATGGCCCGTCACAAACCACATCTGCTTTCGCTGTGACTGACAAGAGCAGCCGGTGGTGGTTAGTGTGCTCTCGGTCCTTTCTCTTTCCCGTGCTGATTACATGCCAGCGTTTCACAACCGCCACCCTTTTTTTTTTTTTCCTCCAAGGCTGCAACGAATGCACCGTAGATGCACCGTCATGCAGCAGGAAACCTTCAGGAGAAATTTGATGAAAAACACTGAGAACAAAAAAAACAAACAAACAAAAAAAACGGCAAAATAATCACCTCATTATGTCGATTTTTTTAGGCTGAGTTTTATTTACGATCAAATTGAAGAAAATCTGAGGACATGTTTGGACAAAGAAGAAAATGTCAAAAACGCAAATAGATTAAAATAAAAATAAAATCAAGACAGTGTAAAAACCATTTTCATTTTGGGGTCCGAAGCGTTGCAACAAAACAGGTCGTTTGTGCTCAATAATGCCAATCGAGACCAAATAAGTGGACGTCTTACACATGATCCTTTTCATCATTTATTTTTTCTCTCTCTCTTTTTTGAACCTAGTGGGTTTTGAAATCTCGCAGCGATTGCCAGGCTACAGGGGGGGGGTTTACACGGGATTCCCCCCATTCAGGCTTAGTCCAGCCAAAGAACAATAAATACATATCTTCTCACTCAGTTTTAAGGAGACTATTCATAACTTTCCTTTCTTAGTAGAAACATTTCACAGGGAGGTCTCGGATTATCTGAAGCAACTGGGACACTGTTTCTGGAGAACCACATTCCGGTGGAGTCTTTCAGGATTGCAGTGAACTGAAATATCTCAACAACTACCGGGGGGATTACTATGAGATTTCACTTAGCTACTCATTGGTCCCCAGAGGATGAGTCGTAGAGACTTTGGTGATTCCCTGACTTTTCCTGTAGCGCCACCACGGGGTTGACATTTATGACAAGGGGCCTAAAAGAAGACCTCTTTGGTCAAAAGATTGGGAACCGCTGGTCTAGTCCTGTAATTTAAAAGAACTTTTTTCCAATATTTTGTGTGTAAAATCTTAATTTGGAAAGTTCCTAGTAACTCCTGCTGTAAGACTAATGTAATGGAGTACAAAGTGCAAGAATTCAGTGTGAAATGTAGATGAGCTAAAGTAAAAGCTGCTAAAAATTGTACCCAAGTGTAGTTCTCAAGTTATTGTCACATTTTGCTCATAATGCTCAAAGTGTAACTGAACTAAACAAGTCATATGTATCATATGTATGCGTTATTATCTCAAAAACTGAGGCTTTTCCGTGTCCCGTTGTCCCGTTTCAACTCCTGCAGGCAGCACATGGAGGGGTACGGGGGAGCCTGTCCAGATGAGGTGGAGGGGTTCAGAAAAGAGGTGAACTGGCTGATCGTCAGGCTCACGCAGGGCCTGGAGGACCAGTTCAAAGACGATGTCAAGGTACGATAGCGGATCGTCGGATCAAATTCTGTCCAGGTTATAGGTGAAATCCCAGATTCCGGTTTTCATCGATTCATTTCCTCATACGCAGCAGCCGTTCTCCATTGTGGTTTCTAAAAAGGGAATTGTAAAGGGGATGCTACTTTTCTGAATCCTTAATCAAAAACATGGTTTACCGTATAACACCACAAAAAAGCAAGCGCGGGGACAAGTGAAAACAGGATGTAAGACGGTGAACTCCTAATCAGAGGTGAACTGACACAACACGTCACTGGTGACTTCCTTACATGTTAATGTTTAGTTAATGTCTGGTTAAGCTTAGGCACAAAACCACACAGTTAAAATTAGAGAAACATCGCAGCCACGGTTGAACAAAACCAACACTGACTCACGGCAGGAAGACTTACGCAGGCCCGTTTGTCTCAAACAGGGGGACTGCGTGAGTCTTCCTGCCGTCAGATGCTGGACACTTTATGTCCAACCATTCAGCGCTGACCTTGCCGAGAGGTTCTGTGGTATTTTTATCTGTGTGGTATTTTTCCGTTGTGATTCCGAGAGACGTCGGTCATAATCCACATTCCACAAGAGGTGGCTTTCAGTTAGGTCCATAAGTATATGGACAACGACTGAGCACCTATTGTTCATGCCGGTCTGCACAACACATGACGGGCAGAGCTTTACCGTGTGCGCGTTGCAAGACGGGACCACCAGCTGCAGACACGAGTCCCTTTAGTCTGAGGCAAGTGGGAGAGTTGCAGGCATCTAAATAAGCAAGAATAAAAACATCCCTCCAATCTAGAGAAAGTAAAAGCTATTGTTTTTAACAACATGCTTGACATTTTTCATTTTGAGCCATTGTTCTGTGCTGTTGTCCAGCCGTATCTGAGGAGGATGATGACGAGGAAGTGGCTCACGGATGATGAAGATTTTGATCAGCTTTACAGGCGGACAAAGCTGCTTTCCGAGAACTGCGCTCTCATGAGGCCTCCACATGTCCAGGTGAGGAGGAACGAGACGTCACACTTTATTGAATTTATTCCAGCTCAATCATTCAACTTACAAGAAAGACTCCCACCTGTTAATCATGATTGGCTACTTGCCATAGTGAGTAGCCAATAAGGAGCTGATGTAGTTCTCAGTTAGGGCCAAATATCTGCTGGTATTTTTCCAGTCCTCATTAGACAAATCGAGTACAGCTGGAACCTTCAATGAAAAAAACAAAAAAAATAAAAAATTGACAGGAGATTTTAGGTTTGTTAAGGTTTTATATTTGGGGTTAGGTTTGGCTTAATGAGTGCAAAAGATGCAAGAAGATTAAATAAAAATGAATTGAAGTGATAAGGTTTTCACTGATAAAAGTAATTGCTTTGAATGTCTGCAGAGGAAATCCTTATTTACTTTTCGTTGACCCTTTTGGAAGTTCCAGTGTATCAAACTGGGCACCATTGTTATTTTGCCGGATGCCGCAACTGCAGAAAACATTGCAGTTAGAGGACTAGACCCCGGCAACAGGCACGAATGAATAGCTGGAAGTAGGGGTGTCAGCGCAAACGATCTGACGGCTGCTCGTCGCCTGACGGACGAATAAAGACACCAGTGCCTCCCGGGGATGCTCACATTCCCCCTTTTTTTGTGTGCCTATCCTGTTATTCAGCCATCTATCTCCCTTCGTGTGTGTGCTCGTTGTGTTTCTCGACGACAGCCGTTTGCCAGCCGGCTGCACTACCACGTGGTGAGGGACTACATCGGCCAGCTGATGAAGAACAACTACTCCTGCAAGAACCGGAAACACGAGAAGGCGGCGGCCAAGATCCGTCGGCAGTGGGATAAACTTGTTGACGTGTTTGAGGACATGGTAATAAACTCTTTACTCCCCCATCAACAAGAGCAACATCTTCTCTGTTTGACCTGCACACGAATAGAGGAAAAGAAGGAAAAATATTTTTGGAGCCAACAATTTATTTCACAGTGTACCACAGTTGATCTAAACAGGTTTAATATAAAAGTAATAAAGTGCCGCTTTACACATTGATGCATCAGTATTAATAATCTAATAATCTTTTAATAGATACTTTAGTGATTTCGTATTGGACTTTCATAAAGTTGGGGGGGGGGGCTAACAGGAGACATTAAAAAGGAGTTGTCAAAACGAAGTATTCTGACTTTTACTCCCCAGACTACACCCTCTGATGAGTTATCAGACTTCAGAGCGCTGATTCCACCGGATGAGTGGCGCCCCTCATGATGAATAAACTGACCTTTAAGTGTAAATCAGTCGAGTTCCTCTCTAAAGGGGTATTTTTAAGGATATTTTTTGGTACATTTTATTTCAGTGCCATGTACGAAAGTTAAAGTGTACTCCAAATACTGACAGATAGATAGATAGATAGATAGACGACAACTTTCATTTTTCTAACACCTATAAAGATTATTGAAAAAGTTGTACTGTGGTAATTCCATTAATTTGTTACCATATTGAAGTCATGGTCAAAACAGAACAAGGTTCATGTCATTATAACAATATTCTTGAATTCTTATTTTGAAAAAAATGAATGTAAGTACCACTAAATCTTAATTTGTTTTCGCCATGGCAACTCTTTCTGTTTAAAAAAATTCAAAACATATTCAAACTTAGCAGCAGCAGCACACTCACTATTTTTGATTTTTGTTTTTTTTTTAATTTTGTTTTGTTTTTTCTGTTGTAGGGTTCGACTCACAAGTGGCTGTACCCAGTAGGAGACGACCTGAGCAACATCATCGGTCAGAAAAACAAGGCGGACATAAAGGACCAAATTAAACCTTTAGTGGAGCATTACCCTGATTTCAGGTAAGCATTTCTAACTCACTCATTAAGACGCAATAAATCTGCAAGAGAAATATGCAGTGAAAGAAGACTAAATCCAAGAAAAGTCCATCTGTCCATCTGTTTTCCATTCTCACTTATACTCTTTGGGACTGCAGGAAGATGGGTGCTATCCCATCATGCCCTAGGTGACAGGAATGGTAGGTCACCAGTCTATAACAGGGAGCACTCCAAAACCAGACTAGAGCGGTGTTGGTTTGTACCCATTTGGTCATAGTTTCCATTCTCAAGTGGAGTATGGACCAACACTTAAAAGATGCTGAAAGACAAAATTAAAGATGGGTTGCAATGATAGTTGCGTAGATTGCTGGTATAACATGTTTGTAATTTTGCTGTTCCCCAAATTTACTGTTTAGTTGCATAATCGCACAACTCCTCTTCAAAAAAAAGCTGATTTAACATCACACCTGCCAAATCATATGGCCCCTACGATAATTTTTTCCAGGTTTTTTACCCCCCCCCCCCGTGCCGCCACATAACAAGCTGGACAAATGGAGCACAACAACATATAGTGAAACACATTCACACTCAAACTCACTCCTGTGGACAGTTTTTGGATTTTTGGGTGTGGGAGGAAACTGAGGCACCAAAAGGAAGCAAATGAAGAAAAAAAAAAAACTGCTAACATCAGCATGATACCATGCTCACAGTGACAGTTCTAATATCCTGATGTTCAGCAACATTAATGTTTATCATGTTCACCGTCTGAGTTTAGCCTGTTAGCAAGCTAACATTCGCAAATTAGCACAGAACGCAAAGTACAGCTGAGGCTGATGGAAATGTAGTTAGCTTTGCAGGTATTTGGTCATAGATCAAGGTATTAGATTAATTGGCATTTTGACCTGATAATGGCGTTATATGAAAAGTCAGGGGATCACCAAAGCGATTACAGTTCATCCTGAGGGCAACATGAATGTCTGTATCAAACACTATGGCAATCCAATCTAATAACTGTGAGATATTTCACACAAAAAAAAAAAAGTGACCTTCTTGGTGGCACTAGAGGAATGGTCAGGGGGATCACCAAAGTCCTTAGGATTCATCCTCTGGTGTCATGAATGTCTGTATAAATTTAGGTGGAAATCCATCGAACAGACGTTGAGTCTTTTGAATTTATCCTGTTGAAGGGAACTTGAATATCTATAGTGAATTTCCGGGCTATCCATTTGATAGTTTCCAAGAAAAGTCAGGATCATCATAATCAGTAGCATTTCTTAACTAGACATCTACCTCACGTTCGTCTAGGGTGAATAACATCAGCTTTTACAAAATAACCATCCAGGAAATACTGGATAAGCGGTGAAGACAAACCTTCGGGAGGTTCTGATCCAGCAGTTTATGTCAAGGAAGCTCAGTAAAGGCCAAGGTCATATGGATTGAAGAGGGGTGGGTTGTGTGTTTCCCCAAGCACCAGCAGTCAGTTTCTAATAAACCAAGCGGGTTTGTTAAAGTGGAATTTAGATGGAGGTTACCAGAGTAATGTAACATGTCTGTGTTGAAAGGCAGTGGTTTAGTTGTGTCAGACAACTCAAAACAGTATTTTTGACACAACAAAAACAACAAAAAAAAATCCAAAATGAAGAAATTTAACCAACATCCTGATTTTCATTTCTTTTTGAAAGACTTAAAAATTGTCAATGCTTCCCCTTTGTGATTTTAAAGGTTTTAGACAAAGTTGCTTCTGTTTAGATGGTTGAGAGACAGGTCACCAGATCAAACTTGGACAGGAATCCCCCCTTTTCGGATTCAAATAAGCCCAAGCGGATGTAAAATGCTAGAAGTAAAATAATATAACCAGGAGAATGAGGAAGAGAAGTATGTTTCAGTAATCGATTTACCAAGAACAGAAAGCAGAGGTCATTCAGCGTTAACATAAATCCCCTGACATTTGTCAGGAGGAAGATCTAGTCCAAGCACAGGCAACATCTACAAGATGATTCTCAAAGGAAATATCATGTTTTTGGATTAAAGATTAAAAAGGGAGCAGAACATGTGGGTTGAGTGCTAAAACTTTTTTGCAAAATAACTTATTATAACCTAACCTTAACTCCAATAAACTGAACCATTTACATGGAAAATGTACTGTATTACCTGGAGTTAATGGCCGTGAGATGGTGTCGACCTCTGCTCTGTTAACCGGGATGTTAACAGTTGAGTTGCAGTTGATCAAACTGCAGACATGTGAGGGGACATGTGAGTCAAACAGGCGAAATAAACCGAGCGATGCAATGGCGTCATTGAGCCGAGACCTCTGAAATCCGTTCAGGTCATTTTACTGTGGTGATAGATCACACTAGGGCCTTCGCTGTTTGTAATGTTTCTTTCTCAGCACTAAAACTAAGAACCAATAGGCTCCTTGACCTGCCCAGAAGAAAAACAAAAAACAAAACTTGATTTTGTTATTTTAAGATAATGCAAACTCCACTCAGAACATGTTCTCTCCATCAGTGATTCAACCGTTTCCTGCGCTAAATGAAACATCCTGGTGGATTCCCGTGAGCCAGGAGGACACACCTCCCACAATCTCAGCTTCATCAATTACTTTTGCTCTGGAGACAAGCTGATGTAGCTGTAAGACTCTTTAAAAATGACCGGAGGGTTGAACCATTGTTTTAGGATTGGAAAGAGAGAAATGCTGAACCTGTGGATAGGGCTACCATGGCTACTGTGCACTGCACGCAGGATTTTTGCCTCATCCCTGCTCTGAAACTTTAAATTTCAACTTTAGCTTTGATCGTCGTGACCATTCTGCGTGCGAGATGTCAGTTGCAAGCGACATTACCACTAAGGAACCTGTGACTGACGAAAAGGGCAAAAAAAGTTTAATGTACCCAATGCTTCTTAATTTTTTTTTTTTTTTCCCCAAACACAATAACTGCCAGTTCCATCCTTTATGTGAAATACACCGTCCCACCCATCGGACACTTTGGCCTTGGTGGCTCTACTGCAGGTGTTCTGGTTTGTACCAGACTCAGTCTTCACAAGATTCTAAGGTTCCGGATTCTATCTGTGCAAACCATTTTAGGATCCTCATATCGCTGCAGCTAAAATCTACAGTGTCTGCAGGACCTGTCGCTGCCATTCGCTGGTTAGAGGAGGCATGTCTCTCTGAACCATGTGAGTCCACCAGGAGTACGAGTGCCCGTCTCCAGACGTGAGACCCTGTGAAACATCCAAAACAAACCAAGACTATACTTTCATTTCTTTAGTTGTGGAGTTGAGAAATGTGTTTCTAAAGAGTCCAGTCTCGCTGCGAGGCAGTGAAAAGTTGAGCTGTTTCCTTCAGAGCAGGACTTTTTCTTCCTCATTGTTGAAGATTGTTCAATGTTTTGAAAGAAGACAGTGATTAAGGAAACATGATCTGAGTGGACTATTATGTTGCTATAAGAAAACTGAAAGTTATGGATGTCCTGAAACTTTTTTTTTTTTTTTCAGCAATCCAGTTTACCTCCATATATGCTGCAACAGCATTTGGCTTGCTTCTTTATATTTGGCTTGCTTCTATATATAATTTTTTTTTTTTTTTTTTTTAAAAACACCTGACTTCCTCATTTTTCCGTGCTGATGAAAACAACTTTACTCTCTGTAGCGGGCGGATGTCTGAATGTGTGCGCCCCACTTGCAGTCTCTAATTTGAGGAATGTGCAATAATTGTCAAAGTCAAAGGAAAAAGCCATTTTCCAAGTTCTAATACTTTTGTCCATGTGTAAATTGTTCAGTCATCTCTTGTTATAGAACAAGTATATGTCCAAGAAAATCAAATTTTTCTCTAAAACAGGACAACATTTTTGATGACTCATCTTGAACTCAAGGGCTTTCACATGAATTTGTCCAATCAAATGTGACTGTGGCCACTAGCTAACCTGGGACATCACATAAAACCAACTTAAATGTTAGCTCATGGGTTGTATGTGGCAAGCAGAGCAAAACTATCACGGTAAGAGGTATGTATCTGGATGTCAAGGGATTTAAAATCAAATGTGAAAGATTTGATTTCAGTCCCGCAAAACATTCTGTTTCACTCAGAAATATGTCACTTAATAGAAGAAAAAGACAACCTCCAATCCACTGTGACTTTAGACAGTGTGTATTTTAATTAATCAGGGAAGGTTGCCACCATGGCACCAAACTCTAACAAAATAGACCTTCTGACCTTCTGTGCTCCTCTTCACCCCAGACACGCTCATGTGAGTTATTTCACATGAGTTTTAAAGTTAAATTATTTGGACTATACGAGATTTCCTAAAGGACTGCAACATGCCTGGGACCAGCTTTAACCAAACCTCCAAACACCTGTTTCAAGATTTTACTTTAAATGAAGACCTGTTTGCGCTTAACCCCACGACCCTACATGACAAAGGATTGCATACCAACACCCAACGTTCACCAACGCAGATGTGTCCACTTATGGTGCCTGATTAGACCCCCTCTCAGGGTAGAAACGCAGAGAAGGCAGCCGGCTGGCCTCCAGCGGCCGACTGCGGGAGCTTTCTGCATGTTTCTACCCTGTGGACTGTGTGGGCTTGTAAAAATTACTATCTACGAGTGTATTTACATCTCATTATACCACCTTTATGTCACGTCATTTCAACCCTAATTACAAGCTGAGTGGGAGAAACCGTTCACATCATCCTCCGACTTGTAATTTCAAGTCAGAGATATCGGGACTTTTCTGACACCTATGGTATTTCCCACCTGGTGAGAAGAACTGCAGACACGTCAACAAACATTTGCAGAATGGCTCCAAAAGCACCACCGCTGGCAGTTACATCAACATAAAATCCAATCTTAAAGCTAACGCAATCTGTTAGTTTTCGTATCTGTATTCACTTGGTAACAAACTGCTACAAATACATAACAAAAAAAAAACAAAAACAAACTCACCCTAGAATAACGTGTGGACACTCACAAGTCAGAATAAGAGGCACTTTTTCCTCTTCTTCCCATTCTGCATTGTGTGGATTAGTAAAAATTCAAGCAGTTCCCGGTATGGCTCCATCCAACTTGAACCTGAATACACCTGTGTGGGTGTGCACAGGTGTTTCAGTGTCACATGATTAGACCTATTCTCAGGGCTCATGTGCAGGCTGTGATTGATTGATTGATATCTCCTTCACTCTCCCCTCAGTATTGTTGGATTTGTTAGAGCTGGACAACTTAAACCTTTAACCTTTTTATCAGCACGTGGCAGTAAGAGAACGCAGGTTAATTTCTAATTTTCTGAATTGCGCACAAATTCAGTCTCAGAGGTGTAATTGTTATTGAAAAACACTTAGAAGGTCTAAAGTCAAGTTTTGTTTTTCCCTTTAATCAAATCAGAATAACCCCACTCAGAACATGTTTTCTCCATCAGTGTCTCAAACACAAACACTGAACAGTCATCAACAGTGGAGAAGAAACAAAGTCTTCCCACCAGTTTCCTGCTCTGAAGGAAACATCTGAGCTCTTCATCGTGGGCAGCGAGACCAGACTCTTTAGAAACACATTTCTCAAATCAACAACTAAAGAAATGATCCCTGAAAGTATAGTCTTGGTTTGTTTTGGATGTTTCTCAGGGTCTTATATCTACAGACGAGCACTTTCACTCCTGGTGAGCTCCTGTGAGTCACAAGGACAAACCTCCCACAATCACAGTAACAAACAACTTTTCCTTCAGGTACTGTGTTAGAAAAATGCAAGAAATTGCAAAGTCCAGTGTGAGTAAAACATCCATGAGTTTAAAGGCGAATGTTTGGCATCTTTGCTTTAAAAATGACAGAACAATTATCAAAACTGTTTTCTGTTGATTCATTGATTAATCGCCTAATGTTGATGCTGCTGTGGCACCACAGTGGTCTCAGTGAAAAAAAGGAGGAGGTTGCATTTCAAAACTTTCGACATTTCAGAAATGTCACTAAAAGAGGAAAACAAGCCAAACAAGAAATAAAAAAATGCCATTGCATAAGTAGGTGAACATCTTCATTTTATTTGCATATGGGGCACTTTTGTCTTTTAAGAAAGCATTGAGAAATAAATATGATTTAACATAAGTTCAGAACATTCTTTAAGTTGCATTTTATTAAAGCAAGTAGCTGTCCACTCAGAACATGTTTCCCCAACCAGTATCTCATTGAGAAACACTGAACAGTCCTCAACAGTGGAGAAGAAACAAAGTCTTCCCACCAGCTTCCTGCTCTGAAGGAAACATCTGAGCTCTTCATCGTGGGCAGCGAGACCAGACTCTTTAGAAACACATTTCTCAACACAAGAACTACAGAAATGATCCCTGAAAGTATAGTCTTGGCTTGTTTTGGATGTTTCTCAGGGTCTTATATCTACAGACGAGCACTTTCACTCCTGGTGAGCTCCAGTGAGTCACAAGGACAAACCTCCCACAATCACAGTAACAAACAACTTTTCCTTCAGGTACTGTGTTAGAAAAATGCAAGAAATCGCAAAGTCCAGTGTGAGTAAAACATCCATGAGTTTAAAGGCGAATGTTTGGCATCTTTGCTTTAAAAATGACAGAACAATTATCAAAACTGTTTTCTGTTGATTCATTGATTAATCGACTAATGCTGATGCTGCTGTGGCACCACAGTGGTCTCAGTGAAATAAACAAGGTGGTTGCATTTCAAGACTTTCGACATTTCAAAAATGTCACTAAAAGAGGAAAATAAGCTAAACAAGAAACAAAAAAATGCCATTGCATAAGTAGGTGAACATCTTCATTTTATTTGCATATGGGGCACTTATCTTTTAAGAGAGCATTGAGCTCCCCAAAAAAAAATATGATTTAACATAAGCTCAGAACCTTCTTTAAGTTGCACTTTGTTAAAGCAAGTAGCTGTCCACTCAGAACATGTTTCCCCAACCAGTATCTCATTGAGAAACACTGAACAGTCCTCAACAGTGGAGAAGAAACAAAGTCTTCCCACCAGCTTCCTGCTCTGAAGGAAACATCTGAACTCTTCATCGTGGGCAGCGAGACCAGACTCTTTAGAAACACATTTCTCAAATCAACAACTAAAGAAATGATCCCTGAAAGTATAGTCTTGGCTTGTTTTGGATGTTTCTCAGGGTCTTATATCTACAGACGAGCACTTTCACTCCTGGTGAGCTCCAGTGAATCACAAGGACAAACCTCCCACAATCACAGTAACAAACAACTTTTCCTTCAGGTACTGTGTTAGAAAAATGCAAGAAATTGCAAAGTCCAGTGTGAGTAAAACATCCATGAGTTTAAAGGCTAATCAGATGATTCATTATCAATTAATCTGCTATTTATTTTTTTCGATTAATCAAATAATGGTTCAGTCTATGAAATGTCACCAAATAGTGAAAATAAGTGCCATCACAACTTCCCAGGGCTCAAAGTTACGCATTCAAATGTCCAAAAACCCAGATGTGGTCTCACTGAAATAAAAGATGAACCAGACCAGACTCTTTAGAAACACATTTCAAGTCAACACATCTCAAGTCAACAACTAAAGAAATGACCCCTGAAAAGATTTGCTTTAGCTGTTTCTCAGCGTCTTTTGCCTGGAGACGGGTACTTTAACTGTTGGTGGACTTCTTTTCTTCAGAAAGATATGCCTCCTTTAACCAGTGACAAATTTAACTTTTACTTTTGTGGGTCATTGCTGCCATGACTCTGTTGTATTTCAGAAAATGTTCCTTATAGGCCTCAGTGACCTGCAAAAAAATCTGTCGTGGTGCATTTCCAAGTAAACTAGACAAATTTGCAGTGATGAAGAAGCATGAAATTGATCAGTGTTATGTCTTTTGTTCTTCACCACCTGCAGCAGGAGGCACCTGGTGGCCGTTCTTAACTTCAGAGGCCTGCTGAGAGGCAGCGAACACCAACTGATCCTCCAGCGATTCACGGAGCTGAAGAAGAAACTGGCCAGCGCCGGCAGCAACAAAAGCCAAGTTTTATTTGGCGACATGCAGGTCACCATCAACACAGACTTCCTGTCCAGTCTGCCTTTCCCCTGCCTCAGATAACTGCTGCCAGACAAGTAACTAAACACGGAAGATAAAATGAATGGAATAGCTAAAGAAGTGGATTTGTTACAGAAAAGGTTCACAGTTGCAGTTCTTCTCAGGTGACTTAGTGCTTTTTGGCACAAAACAGCGTGCTCGCTCTCAAACACAGCCATCTAAACTCAAACCAACTGACCCTTTTGCACATAATCCGATTTTCCCTTTTTGTTTTTCCTTCACAAAAAAGAAATCTTCACATAAAACTTTTTAGTTTCAGAATATTATTTACAGTTGATTTTTTCTTGTGTCAATGGGTCACAGATTTAAAAGGATATTTCTAGTGATACTCAAAATGTTTTGTTATTGTCAACAAATCCGATGAAAACGGCCAAACCAACAATGTTTTTTAACTGGTCTGTATGAGTGATTCAAGAGAATTAGCTGCATTCACTATTTTATTGCACTTAGATAAAACTTTTTTGCATGAGGCCCAGTGAATCTCTTAACACATCAGTGAGCCTCACTGTTGCACCATGAATACACACAATGCAGTTTATGCTGCCCCAAATACTCACTAGTACGCCAAATGAGGATTAATCCGCCACTGAAAAATGTCCCCAACACATGGCCCAGCTGTTTTAGGAATTGACGGTGTTTTATTAAAAAAATAAAACCATACATTTATGGGATGTTACAGATGAACATCTTCAGTAGGGACCAGTGGGTTTAGAGGTGGGAACCACACTATTGAGAGACGGACAAAAACATTGTAGGTTTGGGTCTTCTCATGAGATTTGTTGACAATTAGAAAAACAAGGAAATGTTCCTTAAAAAAGAGTTTAAATCAAGTTAAAAGTGAATCTAATATATGTCCACTGTTTTTACACAAATTACAAACAAGGATGCATGACCTTACTTCTTCTAGAAGCAAAAAATTAATTCAACGAGCTCAATAATGTCTCCTCTAACTCACAGGCACATGTAGAAATTCCATGTGTTATCACTTACAAACCTGACAAAATTCATTTGATTCGATATCTGTAGGTTGTTACATATTAACATTCCCAGCATTATGAGGAGTCGCGATGACTGTTTTCTGGGAAAGATGACAGTCATTATTTAATCTGAATCAAATGCAATATTTTTTTTTGTGAGTGTGTGTGTGTGTGTGTTTGTGGGGGGGGGATTGTGAAACTTGGAAGAAAATGACGTGCTTTCCACAGATGTTACCGATAAAAGGACGGCTATAATGCCAATGACTGTTGTACAGCTGTACTGCTGTGAGGAGGAACAGCACTTCTTTTTTCTGTGAAGGAAAAAGTAGTGAAACCGATACGAAGTGAAACTGAAACCCTTTGCGTCCCTCAACCATTGACCTGTCATGTGCTCTTGAGCAAACAAATGAGTTCATGAATGGTACTCGACTGTGCATATAAGGGGAATTCCTGTCAGACGAAAATATGAAGGTTTTTTTTTGTGTAATATGTTCGCTTCTATTGTATTTCTGTCAAATCTCTTATTTCATATTTTCCTGTGTGATCATAGCTGCAGAAAACTGCAAAACCAGCTTGAAAGCCAGCTTTGCACATTAATGCATTCATTTAAACATTCAGTTTTCCTGTTTTTGTACATTGTTCATAAACGTGAGCGTTGTTAACTGGGAGAGGTGAATAGTTTTGGTTTCAGGATGGTTTAAATCGGGTTTTTCTGACCTGTGACACCTGTTTCAGGTACCAAAGAAAACGTTGCCTGGTCAGGTCAGATTTTAAAGAGCATTTTAAGGTACATCAGATATATTTTTTTTGCTTTTTAAGATTATTTCTTGACATTTTCTCCAGGCAGTGTTTGCGGCAGTGCAACTCGCAGAAACTTTGCAGTCACATAGTACGTGCTGTTTCCACTAGGCCTGCAGACTCCCATTCGATACATTTAAGGGCAACGGTGAGGGATGACTTTAACCTGCAGGGAGAGGATACTTCAACAGTAAGTTGCCAAGAAGAAGTGATAAAAAGTTGAAACAACAGTTGGTGGGGAAGGAATTAAAAACATGCTGTGGTAACGGTGGGTGTTTATCACATATTTATGTCTTTGATATTGTTGAGGATATCTCAGTCCAGAGGTTGTGTAACATTGTAAAGGAGCAGAGTGTGCATTACAGTAAAGAAGCAATAATCACAGGTTTGGATCATTGGATAATTTCACATTTGGCATAGAAAAGGGATGAATGGACTCAATGAATAATGTCTCCAAGTCATCTTCTGGATCCCTCAGGGATTTTAACTCTGTCAAAAAGAAAATCTGGACCTGCCCAAATCACCGTAACTCACAAAAGATGTATAAGGAATAATTTTGCAGGGAAAAGAAATGGTTTCAAACACAAATCAAACAATTAGGTGGGGGAATGTGGGTTCACATTGCAAAACTGTGTGAAATATCCACTAAGTGCTGGAAAAATTTAAATATGCCAACAGTCTTCAAGTTCAACTGCAAGTATAGTTTGGGCTCTTTCATTTTGGTTGAAGGTATTAAATACTACCATTCTGAGCTCAGTAGCAGCCAAACAACATAATATCAACATACTTCTATTGGAGCTTTAACAGATGAGAGCCGTAAACAACTTTTTTTGACAACTGCAGAAAAGCCCACTCAGAACATGCTTCCTTAATCAGTGTCTCAAACCCAAACACTAAACAGTCCTCAACAGTGGAGAAGAAACAAAGTCTTCCCACCAGTTTCCTGCTCTGAAGGAAACATCTGAACTCTTCATCGCGGGCAGCGAGACCAGACTCTTTAGAAACACATTTCTCAAGACAACAACTAAAGAAATGATCCCTGAAAGTATAGTCTTGGCTTGTTTTGGATGGTTCTCAGGGTCTTATATCTGGAGACGAGCACTTTCACTCCTGGTGAGCTCCAGTGAGTCAGAAAGTCACACCTCTGCTGATCACTGCTTTGTCTCGAACTTCATCATCAGAAACTCTTATAAACTTTTTGGCACTTAAAACGTTCATCATTCACAGATTTTAGGAACCACCTTAAAAACTCTTTGCCATGGTCCAGCCAGATGTCAATAAAATCTCACTTTTGCAAGTTTGAGCTTAGGGACTTGTTGCTCTGACAGCAGTTCCAGATGAATTTTAAGAAAGATTCGAAGAACCAAAAAAATCCAAACTCATTTCAAATCGTTTTTATTCTAATCTGGATAACTTGGTTTTCCACGTACGGAGAACAGGGCCCAGGGGTATGGATCACGAAGCAAATTCAACTTGGTCTGAAAATCTGAGCCGGCTGACCCCCTAATCTCGCTTCATGGTACAGGCCCCGGCGGTGCTTGTTTGTTTTATTGGTTTAATTATTTATAGGGGACAGTGCGCATTAATCACCACTGACATTAACATCAGTGAGAATGTGCTCGACAGCTAATTTGCGCCCGTAGTCTCGACACAACTAAAACAGGTAAATGATAAATAGCATTTTCTACATAACTGAGTTACAGTGAAAATGAGAGACCTAAGAAACTGGAGGAAATGAAACAACACAATGAGACAAATATATAACAACTACAAACAAGTTAATCTATAAAAACAACAGACCATTAGCGCTTAAGTGTGAGCAGATTTTACCATAATTTAAGTCTGATTTTAGAAATTGCTGTATGTTGTGTTCATGTGTCTGTTTCTAAGGAGGAAGGGAAGTTGGCTTTGTTAGTGTGAAGTGTTTTAACACATTCCCTTGGACCGTAGGGGCTCTTTTAAAGTGCCAAAGTTTCCATCCACAATTTCATCTAAAAAAAAACGACTTGGCTCAGTTCAATGCAATAGTCATCCACTGAGTTCCCAAGAGCCATCACGTTGAAGGGCATCTTAGTAAGACAATGAGCCCCTGTCTTTCCAGGCTGCTCTCTTCCTGTTTGCTCGCTTTCCAATCTTTATTATAGCAGGATTTGACTTGTTAAGAACGCCTAGCGGCATTCAGAAAAAGAGCGTCTTGAGCATAAATCATGGCAGGCTGAATCTGTCCAAGAAGCAAACTATTCAGAGCTTATTCTAATATACTAATAATGATTGTGCAACATTTTGGCACTTAGTATATGAAATATTAAAGAAATAACCCAAAATGAAATAAGCTGATAGCCACCACTATTTTCAAATGTGAAAACCTAAAAGTTGAGGATTTGTGACTTATGATCTACAGATTTATTTACTTTGTTTTTTATTTAATACATACTGAAAATGGGTTGGAAAAAAATTAAACTCAAGATCCACTTAACATCCCTTTCTGAAGCTTTCAGCTGTGTCACATGGCCTTAGTCAGAGGAGGATAAGTCCTGCCCAGCTGTCCCTGACACCTTTCATGTCTAACTTTAGAGCCAGCAGATGACAATAAGTCCCAAAAGTGCAATGGATGAAATGATAATGGCTACTGAGTTGCATGTCCACTGGTGCATCTCTAGGACAGCTGGACGGGCTCCATCTGCTGATGAATAATAATGGAATATGCTTGAAAGCTCTGGAAAGGCCTGTGAACTGGACCTTGAGCTGGGATTGTTTTGTAAAATGTGCTTGAACTGGGTCCATGACCACAAAGTGAGATTAGTGGGTTATCCAGCTATCTTTGGGTTATACCTAGGTTTACCAGTATCACCAAGCTGGCTCACATATAATAAACAGCAACCCATATTTTTTTAGATCATTCAAATCATTTTTGCTGTTCCAGGCTTTCGTTTTCCACTCTGGTTGTAAAACAGAGCTTCTAAGAAATGGAGCAATCGTTTACCACAATAAATAATCACATTATGCATTTTGATTGCAAAAAAAAGTCTTTGATTCCAAACAGGATTCATTACAGTGTCAGTGCTTTTACACTCTTATTCCATCGCTGCAGTTCAGAATAATATGACTTTGTGATGAAGATTGGAAATAAAAACTAAAAAAATAATAATTAATCAGCTCCCATGTAAATAAATTTCAGTCAGAAAGACCTCATCAGGCATTAACTACTTTTTCTCCTCTCCTCCCCTCGATCTCTGCTTCAGGAGCAGAAACACTCTGACATTACTTTTGACTTTTGTATGACTGTTTCTCAGGGTCTTATGTCTGGAGACGAGCACTTTCTGGTGAGCTCCAGTGAGTCAGAAAGTCACACCTCTGCTGACCACTGCTTTGTCTTGAACTTCAGCATCAGAAACTGAGCTCAGTAGCAGCTAAACAACATAATATCAACATACTTCTATTGGAGCTTTAACAGCTTAGAGCCTTAAATTAATTTTTTTGACAACTGCAGAAAAGCCCACTCAGAACATGCTTCCTCAATCAGTGTCTCAAACACAAACACTGAACAGTCCTCAACAGTGGAGAAGAAACAAAGTCTTCCCACCAGCTTCCTGCTCTGAAGGAAACATCTGAACTCTTCATCGCGGGCAGCGAGACCAGACTCTTTAGAAACACATTTCTCAAGTCAACAACTAAAGAAATGATCCCTGAAAGTATAGTCTTGGTTTGCTTTGGATGTTTCTCAGGGTCTTATATCTACAGACGAGCACTTTCACTCCTGGTGAGCTCCAGTGAGTCACAAGGACAAACCTCCCACAATCACAGTAACAAACAACTTTTCCTTCAGGTACTGTGTTAGAAAAATGCAAGAAATTGCAAAGTCCAGTGTGAGTTAAACATCCATGAGTTTAAAGGCTAATCAGATGATTCATTATCAATTAATCTGCTATTTATTTTTTTCGATTAATCAAATAATGGTTCAGTCTATGAAATGTCACCTAATAGTGAAAATAAGTGCCATCACAACTTCCCAGGGCCCAAAGTTACGCATTCAAATGTCCAAAAACCCAATGAAATTCAGTTTACAATGACATAAGACTAAGAAAAGCAGCAAATCCCCCCATTTGAGAAACTGGACTCAGCGAATGTTTGGCATCTTTGCTTTAAAAATGACAGAACAATTATCAAAACTGTTTTCTGTTGATTCATTGATTAATCGACTAATGCTGATGCTGCTGTGGCACCACAGTGGTCTCAGTGAAATAAAGGAGGAGGTTGCATTTCAAGACTTTCAACATTTCAAAAATGTCACTAAAAGAGGAAAACAAGCCAAACAAGAAACAAAAAAATGCCATTGCATAAGTAGGTGAACATCTTCATTTTATTTGCATATGGGGCACTTTTGTCTTTTAAGAAAGCATTGAGAAATAAATATGATTTAATATAAGTTCAGAACATTCTTTAAGTTGCATTTTATTAAAGCAAGTAGCTGTCCACTCAGAACATGTTTCCCCAACCAGTGTCTCATTGAGAAACACTGAACAGTCCTCAACAGTGGAGAAGAAACAAAGTCTTCCCACCAGCTTCCTGCTCTGAAGGAAACATCTGAACTCTTCATCGTGGGCAGCGAGACCAGACTCTTTAGAAACACATTTCTCAAGTCAACAACTAAAGAAATGATCCCTGAAAGTATAGTCTTGGTTTGCTTTGGATGTTTCTCAGGGTCTTATATCTACAGACGAGCACTTTCACTCCTGGTGAGCTCCAGTGAGTCACAAGGACAGACCTCCCACAATCACAGTAACAAACAACTTTTCCTTCAGGTACTGTGTTAGAAAAATGCAAGAAATTGCAAAGTCCAGTGTGAGTAAAACATCCATGAGTTTAAAGGCGAATGTTTGGCATCTTTGCTTTAAAAATGACAGAACAATTATCAAAACTGTTTTCTGTTGATTCATTGATTAATCGACTAATGCTGATGCTGCTGTGGCACCACAGTGGTCTCAGTGAAAAAAAGGAGGAGGTTGCATTTCAAAACTTTCGACATTTCAGAAATGTCACTAAAAGAGGAAAACAAGCCAAACAAGAAACAAAAAAATGCCATTGCATAAGTAGGTGAACATCTTCATTTTATTTGCATATGGGGCACTTTTGTCTTTTAAGAGAGCATTGAGAAATAAATATGATTTTATATAAGTTCAGAATGTTCTTTAAGTTGCACTTTGTTAAAGCAAGTAGTTGTCCACTCAGAACATGTTTCCCCAACCAGTATCTCATTGAGAAACACTGAACAGTCCTCAACAGTGGAGAAGAAACAAAGTCTTCCCACCAGCTTCCTGCTCTGAAGGAAACATCTGAACTCTTCATCGTGGGCAGCGAGACCAGACTCTTTAGAAACACATTTCTCAAATCAACAACTAAAGAAATGATCCCTGAAAGTATAGTCTTGGTTTGCTTTGGATGTTTCTCAGGGTCTTATATCTACAGACGAGCACTTTCACTCCTGGTGAGCTCCAGTGAGTCACAAGGACAGACCTCCCACAATCACAGTAACAAACAACTTTTCCTTCAGGTACTGTGTTAGAAAAATGCAAGAAATTGCAAAGTCCAGTGTGAGTAAAACATCCATGAGTTTAAAGGCGAATGTTTGGCATCTTTGCTTTAAAAATGACAGAACAATTATCAAAACTGTTTTCTGTTGATTCATTGATTAATCGACTAATGTTGATGCTGCTGTGGCACCACAGTGGTCTCAGTGAAATAAAGGAGGAGGTTGCATTTCAAAACTTTCGACATTTCAGAAATGTCACTAAAAGAGGAAAACAAGCTAAAGAAGAAACAAAAAAATGCCATTGCATAAGTAGTTGAACATCTTCATTTTATTTGCATATGGGGCACTTTTGTCTTTTAAGAGAGCATTGAGCTCCCAAGAAATAAATATGATTTAACGTAAGTTCATAACCTTCTTTAAGTTGCACTTTGTTAAAGCAAGTAGTTGTCCACTCAGAACATGTTTCCCCAACCAGTATCTCATTGAGAAACACTGAACAGTCCTCAACAGTGGAGAAGAAACAAAGTCTTCCCACCAGCTTCCTGCTCTGAAGGAAACATCTGAACTCTTCATCGTGGGCAGCGAGACCAGACTCTTTAGAAACACATTTCTCAAATCAACAACTAAAGAAATGATCCCTGAAAGTATAGTCTTGGTTTGCTTTGGCTGTTTCTCAGGGTCTTATATCTACAGACGAGCACTTTCACTCCTGGTGAGCTCCAGTGAGTCACAAGGACAGACCTCCCACAATCACAGTAACAAACAACTTTTCCTTCAGGTACTGTGTTAGAAAAATGCAAGAAATTGCAAAGTCCAGTGTGAGTAAAACATCCATGAGTTTAAAGGCTTATCAATTCAATTAATATATTTTTTTATTTTTTTTAATCAAATAATCAATCCTATAAATGTTCACCTAATAGTGAAAATAAGTGCCATCACAACTTCCCACAACCCAAAGTTACGCAAAAAATGTTCAAAAACCCAAAACCCCCAATGATATTCACACAACAATAAAGAGAAAAAAAGCAAAATCCCCCCATTTGAGAAACTGGACTCAGCGAATGTTTGGCATCTTTGCTTTAAAAATGACAGAACAATTATCAAAACTGTTTTCTGTTGATTCATTGATTAATCGCCTAATGTTGATGCTGCTGTGGCACCACAGTGGTCTCAGTGAAATAAAGGAGGAGGTTGCATTTCAAAACTTTCGACATTTCAGAGATGTCACTAAAAGAGGAAAACAAGCCAAACAAGAAACAAAAAAATGCCATCGCGTAAGTAGGTGAACATCTTCATTTTATTTGCATATGGGGCACTTTTGTCTTTTAAGAGAGCATTGAGCTCCCAAGAAATAAATATGATTTAATGTAAGTTCATAACCTTCTTTAAGTTGCACTTTGTTAAAGCAAGTAGTTGTCCACTCAGAACAATTTTCCCCAACCAGTATCTCATTGAGAAACACTGAACAGTCCTCAACAGTGGAGAAGAAACAAAGTCTTCCCACCAGCTTCCTGCTCTGAAGGAAACATCTGAACTCTTCATCGTGGGCAGCGAGACCAGACTCTTTAGAAACACATTTCTCAAATCAACAACTAAAGAAATGATCCCTGAAAGTATAGTCTTGGTTTGCTTTGGATGTTTCTCAGGGTCTTATATCTACAGACGAGCACTTTCACTCCTGGTGAGCTCCAGTGAGTCACAAGGACAGACCTCCCACAATCACAGTAACAAACAACTTTTCCTTCAGGTACTGTGTTAGAAAAATGCAAGAAATTGCAAAGTCCAGTGTGAGTAAAACATCCATGAGTTTAAAGGCGAATGTTTGGCATCTTTGCTTTAAAAATGACAGAACAATTATCAAAACTGTTTTCTCTTGATTCATTGATTAATCGACTAATGCTGATGCTGCTGTGGCACCACAGTGGTCTCAGTGAAATAAAGGAGGTGGTTGCATTTCAAGACTTTTGACATTTCAAAAATGTCACTAAAAGAGGAAAACAAGCCAAACAAGAAACAAAAAAATGCCATTGCATAAGTAGGTGAACATCTTCATTTTATTTGCATATGGGGCACTTTTGTCTTTTAAGAGAGCATTGAGCTCCCAAGAAAATAATATGATTTAATGTAAGTTCAGAATGTTCTTTAAGTTGCACTTTGTTAAAGCAAGGTGCTGTCCACTCAGAACATGTTTCCCCAACCAATATCTCATTGAGAAACACTGAACAGTCCTCAACAGTGGAGAAGAAACAAAGTCTTCCCACCAGCTTCCTGCTCTGAAGGAAACATCTGAACTCTTCATCGTGGGCAGCGAGACCAGACTCTTTAGAAACACATTTCTCAAGACAACAACTAAAGAAATGATCCCTGAAAGTATAGTCTTGGTTTGCTTTGGATGTTTCTCAGGGTCTTATATCTACAGACGAGCACTTTCACTCCTGGTGAGCTCCAGTGAGTCACAAGGACAGACCTCCCACAATCACAGTAACAAACAACTTTTCCTTCAGGTACTGTGTTAGAAAAATGCAAGAAATTGCAAAGTCCAGTGTGAGTAAAACATCCATGAGTTTAAAGGCTAATCAGATGATTCATTATCAATTAATAAATTATTTTTTTTTTTTTCATTAATCAAATAATGGTTCAGTGAAATGTCACCTAATAGTGAAAAAAAAAATAAGTGCCACAACAACCAGGGCCAAAGTTACGCATTCAAATGTCCAAAAAAACCATGAAAAAATTCAGTTTAATGACACAAATACTAAAAAAAGCAGCAAATCCCCCCATTTGAGAAACTGGAGTCAGCGAATGTTTGGCATCTTTGCTTTAAAAATGACAGAACAATTATCAAAACTGTTTTCTGTTGATTCATTGATTAATCGACTAATGCTGATGCTGCTGTGGCACCACAGTGGTCTCAGTGAAATAAAGGAGGAGGTTGCATTTCAAGACTTTCAACATTTCAAAAATGTCACTAAAAGAGGAAAACAAGCCAAACAAGAAACAAAAAAATGCCATTGCATAAGTAGGTGAACATCTTCATTTTATTTGCATATGGGGCACTTTTGTCTTTTAAGAGAGCATTGAGCTCCCAAGAAAATAATATGATTTAATGTAAGTTCATAACCTTCTTTAAGTTGCACTTTGTTAAAGCAAGGTGCTGTCCACTCAGAACATGTTTCCCCAACCAATATCTCATTGAGAAACACTGAACAGTCCTCAACAGTGGAGAAGAAACAGTCTTCCCACCAGCTTCCTGCTCTGAAGGAAACATCTGAACTGTTCATCGCAGGCAGCGAAACCAGACTCTTTAGAAACACATTTCTCAAATCAACAACTAAAGAAATGATTCCTGAAAGTATAGTCTTGATTTGCTTTGGCTGTTTCTCAGGGTCTTATATCTACAGACGAGCACTTTCACTCCTGGTGAGCTCCAGTGAGTCACAAGGACAAACCTCCCACAATCACAGTAACAAACAACTTTTCCTTCAGGTACTGTGTTAGAAAAATGCAAGAAATTGCAAAGTCCAGTGTGAGTAAAACATCCATGTCTCTAAAGGCGAATGTTTGGCATCTTTGCTTTAAAAATGACAGAACAATTATCAAAACTGTTTTCTGTTGATTCATTGATTAATCGCCTAATGCTGATGCTGCTGTGGCACCACAGTGGTCTCAGTGAAATAAAGGAGGAGGTTGCATTTCAAAACTTTAGACATTTCAGAAATGTCACTAAAAGAGGAAAACAAGCTAAAGAAGAAACAAAAAAATGCCATCGTGTAAGTAGGTGAACATCTTCATTTTACTTGCATATGGGGCACTTTTGTCTTTTAAGAGAGCATTGAGCTCCCAAGAAATAAATATGATTTAACGTAAGTTCAGAACCTTCTTTAAGTTGCACTTTGTTAAAACAAGTATCTACCCACTCAGAACATGTTTCCGCAACCAGTGTCTCATTGAGAAACAAGGCCTCTTGTTGAGGGAACAGAATTCAGTGCCCATTAAGACTTTTCAAGACCTGCAGATGCTCAACTGGATCAGATGTACTTTGGTCATTTTGTGTTGAGGAGCAGCAAAATCATATGATAGCTTTAAAAACTGGTCAGCTGCATGTATGAGAAGTATTACCAACCAAGCTGATTATTTATAATTCAGCGAGGTGTGCCAGAAACTGTTGTCGCACTTTAAGAAAATGAAAAATATATGGTATTGTGGCCAAAGACTTCTCTGTTTTTTCTGAGGAAGTGAAAACTAAGTTATATTTCTGGGGCAGTTTGTGTTATGAACTTTATTTATCTTTGTAAGTGAAAGTAAATTTGAAAAGTAAAATGTTATTTTACAAGTATTATTGATGAGGCAGTTAAGATAGTTAGTTAAATTTGAAAAAAATGAAATATAACAAGGTGATGTTTTTATGAAGCATCAGAACTTGTTTCTCTTTAAAATGATGCCTGACCCATTGTGTGACACTTTAAACTGTACATATATCATTCTGAACCATTCATGCATTCATTATCACATCGTAAGAGTTAAAGGAAATGTGCAGGTGGATGAATGGAAAGTAGAGTGGCGTTTCTCACAGTGTGACTTAACCAACATCCTGATATCAAATGTTATTTGCATCTTATTCTCGGTTCAGTGTTTAACAAACCTGCTGCAGTGAACTTTACAAACCTGTGAGTCTTGCTGCCTTCAGGACCGATGTGTTTGAGGCTTCGCAGCTGTTTCCCCTGCAGAACCTGCAGAGCAGTAGGTAAGACAAACTGTTCACAACATGGCAACATCCAGGTGATAAAGGTTATCGATGGGCTGTAGGGATACAAGACGTCACTATTGATCACGAAGGTGATGGTAAACATGGCTTTTAATTGATAAAAACGGTGTATTAGAATCATGTACATTGTAAAATATACAGTTTGAATGTTTTATATTAGCATACGTTGTATGTACAGCAAAAAACATACACAGTCACGTGTGAAATCTGTTTGAAACATCACGTACGATATAATTCACAAACATATATGTACAGTATGTATAAAAATTTGATACACATAGTCTAAAAAGTTCCTTTTATGAATATTTAAGATTGGTTCATGTGATCATTTATTAAATTTAACCTTATTGTATATTAAAGGTGCTATATGTAAGTTTTTACTAACATCAGCATAAACAGCTGTTTAGTTACCAGTCTAGAGGAAACATTGCAAGTTCAGCATCAAACCTTACTCGCCAGAAGCTGTCTCCAGCAGCGGAGAGCAACCCCAGTGTTAACTCTTGTTTTGCTTCCGTCACTTCTTTTCTTTGCCGCTGAACGTGGCTTCTTGCCCTACTGGGCGGCGCTACTTCTTCACAGTGACATGCCGGGGCTCGTCGGCTAGCTAACCTCAGTAGATATCTGTGCAGAGCAATACATGGACGTCTTTGACATAACGTCAAAACTGTTTTGTTGATAATTTTAGTTAATTTTTGATGGTTTTAAACTAAAATACTTACATACGGTATAGCACCTTTGATATGGAATTATCACATTGCATTATTTTTTACTTATATAGGTACATAAGAACAAAATATTCACTGAGTAAACCTCTGCCATATACTTTATCATAGAATTTACAGTCTGAGCTAATTCGCAAATCTTGATGCTACATGAGTTTTTAAACAATATAAACATAATGATATGATTAATATTATCTAGCTGCAGAAGTAATATGAACACATCAGAATACTAGGGCTTTTATGCAGTGAGGAACCAGCTGGACCAAGTTGTTAGCTAACAGGATAAAAGAAAGGGAAAAAGTTTCCGAAAGTGGAAGGAAAGGAAAAACAAAATAAAACATATGTAAAAACCCATTAAAAGTACTCATGTTGGTATCCGGTATCCGTATTCATGCTCTTAAGCATCAGTAGAGGTGGGAAATATCAGATACTGAGATTTAGCAAATCATATTGGTGTATCTCCATGATATTTTAAGAAGGCAGCCTGTCAGAGCAAAAACTTAGCCCTGAACGTGTCCAAAGACACTAAATATGTGAAGCAGAATGATATACAAGACCTCGAAAACATTCCCAACTGCTGTTAGGAAGATGAAGAGCATCTTGGATTTCAGCGTTCAACTTAGTCATCATACGGTTTTGACATAATGCTGGAACACACAAACCGAATATATTGTATACAGTATGTGCAGTATTACTTTGAAGAAGTGGAATATGTTGTGGCATTGTGGCAGATTACCAGGGATTATCCACAACAGGAACAAGGGTTGTCCGAGACTGGCAGTCCCTTAGAAGAAAACCACCGTCATCTGACTGAGGAGACAATCCACAAATATGTATATTTATAAATATATAAATGGGGGAAATCTGCACATATACAAATGATGCTTCTGCGGAGTGTTGAAATAAAACGTCTTGATGTAAGTGAGATATTTCAGGATTTCATTTTTAATACATTTGTCTAAAATCCTGTTTTTACATTGTCAGTTTTTTGTTGTATACAAAATATAATGTAACCAGTGAATAGAGATATCGTTAAATAAATTCAAAAACTACATTTGGACACATTCAAAACAACGATACAAATACATGGTATGTTCATAGGGTGCTGTCAAAAGAACTAATGTAAATTCACGTGTTCAAACCAGACCGGGATCTTTCCCTAACCTTAAAAAAGTGCTGTGAGTGCCTAAATATAGCCATAAAAAAGTTTAATAATGCTGTAGTCACTACGAGGGAATATTGTACTGCAAGATCAGATATTTTGGCAGAAAACAAATATGTTGTCTTTAAACATTTTACTGATATTAACAGATTAACAACATTTCACTTTTCATTGTAGAAAACCTTATCTGGTGGGTATTACGCTTCCTAGAAGGTAAATCCTCCTTCCATGATGGTTATAATGTTTAGTTTGTGTTGAAACCGTTGGTGTTAATTCAACTATACTTTTGGAGTGCTGTCGAACTGTACTGCATTATACGGACAGGTGTTTCTATTATTTTGTCCACCCCGTTTATACCAATGGGGGTTCCGCTAAATACCAGAAACTCAGTATAATGCAGCACAGCTCAAAAGCAACCACAGACTTCATTCTCCAAAATGACCGTCGAGTTGAATCAACACCAACAGGTTCAACACAAACCGAACATTATAACCATCATTAAGGAGGGTTTATTGCAGGACTGTTGTATTAGACTGCAATTAAAATTAATTGTATAAACAGAATTTCTAGGAAAGAGGTCTGAGGAAATGAGTCCAAAGGAGAGGAGCACATCAACAATCGATGGAAATTATTAAGGAGAGTGGTTCCTTTACGAATCCCCTTCCCAGTCCCCAAAGCTAAACAACAGAATTGCTTGTCAGTGCCTTACATGACCTTTTTCTGATCTGCCACCACTATGGTTAAGGTTTTGGTTAGGTTTTGGGACTTGGTGGAGCTTAGGGAATGACCGTGGCCATGATTAATACAAACCAACACCGAGAAAGTGTGCATTAGTGTTGGTGCCAGTGTGTTTTGCTGCTGCTTCTCTGCTTTTGCTCCCAAAGTTAAATTGCAGTAAAAACTGAATATCTTTAGGTTTCCAGACTGTTGGTCACACACAAAAGACAACTGAAATGGCTATTTCTCATGTTTTATAGACAAAATGCTTCACTGACCAACTGGGAAAACAATCGGTTGAATAATCGAAAATTAAAAATAATTGCTGGTTGCAGTCCTACATACATGAAAACAAAATTGTTGACAACTACGCTATTCTTAACATGGAAGTATGTAAAAACATGAGCCTCTGGCAGGAAGGTGGCCATTAGTTTGTTAGGCATCCTCTCATAAAGGGGTGTTGGACAAGTGGCGCTTTTGACCAGTTGGTGGGGCTAAATGAAAAGACAGGGGATCACTCAAGTCGGTAGAGTCCCCCCTCTAGGCACCATGAAAGTCTGTGCAGAATTTCACAACAATCCACGTCACCTCTGTCAAGATACTTTCTTCAGCCCGCGGCGAGCGTCCAACGTTGCCTAAGCGCTAGAGTGTCTAAAAAAAGCCCAATGTGTGTGTGTGTGTGTGTGTGCGCGTGGTTGTGGAGTTTCCACCACTCTGGGGAATCATTCATTTTCACATGCCTCACCATCTAGAGCAGGAGGAGCCTGTGGCCGCTTTTAAAAGCCCCCCTAACTCACAGCAGCTGTACCATTATTAACAGAGCAGCAACTGTGAGATCAGGGTGAGTAACAGCTTCTGGGTTGGTTAGAGCAAAAAACTAAAAACTAAAAACTAAAAACTAAAAATGAAAAATGAAAAAAAAACTGCACAAAAGATATTTATGTCCATGTGTGGACTGGTGGTTAGTGTATTTAGTCTCAAGAGAGTTTCCTAACAACTAAACTTAAATTCGATGTGTTAGGACTGGGACAGATTTTCAGTTTGAACTCCCTTGTGTTTATTTAGTTAATTCTGATTTTAAAAGTCATGTGTATAATCTCTAGATCATAAATGTCATTTATTAATATTATTCAGTAAGGCTGAAATAGGAGTTTTATCATAGAAAATGTGTGTATTCATTACCTGTTATGTGCTTGTCTTTTTTCTCATGTTATTTGATGTTGCCCTTTTTTCATGCGCTGTGTTTATGTTCTCCTACCCTGCCTTATTCATGGAATACTGAGATTTTCTTGATGATGTGGAACCATTGGACACATTAGACACACTAAACTCTTATGTTGCTCTCTTGTATCATTCTGTTGTGATTTAATTTAATTAAGCCAAGTTTATATTTAAGTTTAATACTATTTTCACAACAACAACAACAAAAAATGTCTTCGTTATGGAATTCCATTGAAAATAACAGGAAGTTGTAGTTGGAGCAATTAAACTTGGTGAATTGTACAGCTAGCTTGCGCCAGCTGTTAAGTTTTCTTTTTATTAGAAATAGAAGAAAATATCACCTAGCTACTGCAGTGAACTAGCGCTAGTTAGGTAAAACGCTAACATTGAAATTTCAAATTTTTCCTTACTTTTTATTTCTCCTTGGCGAACATTTTAGTCTCCACAGACTTGTCAGCGCCTTTCTCAGTCGGCTTGCCCCGTTTTTCTGCCCGGACAAGGATGCGGACCCGGTCAGGCTCCACGGAGCCAGACGGCATCAGGCTCAACTTTCTCCCCGGCCAGGGTGGGAGATCCCTGGGAGGTGGCTGGTTTAAAGGGAAGCTCCCGAAGTTATTTAGAACCCCCAGGGGTCAGGAAGGTGTCAGCGTCGTCGCCATGACCGACGGACACCCCTCACCCAAAGATGAGCAGCCTCCAAACGGTAGGACAGTCATTCTTTCTTGAAAGTGTACGAACGGGGCCGCAGCCTAACATTTCACCTCCGAGAATAAAACAGCAAGAAGATTAATGATCTAGGAACAGAGATACAGTTCTGGCATTCTGTTAGTGTTTTATTATAACTTATATAGTGTAGAAAATATGATTTCAGAAGAAAATTATTGCAGGAATATTATAATGGTACCATAGGAAGATAGTGTAGTTTATTAGATGGTGTTGATGATGTGAAGAGGATGAAGGAGACTCCGCTGACACCGTCTTGATTGCACATAAAGGTTTATTACAAAGAAGTACAGCGTCAAGTCAAGCACCTGCAGGTCTGCTTGTGAGAGGGTTGTGAAGCCAATGGACCCCTCTGAAAATCAGCCTTGACCACCGACTCTTAAACAGGGCAGTTGTTTTCCTGAAAACTGCCACTAACATATGGTTTCGGTCACAAAGCGTTAACTTCCTTTTCCAAAGTGTGAGGCACCCTCTGAGGACCTTTGACCTAGGGCCTCTATGTAAACACAGCTCTACATATGTAATGCAATAAATTTGTAAAAGGCATTTTTCATTTCTTTCTGCCAGCATGTAGCCCAAACGATTGATCAATAAAGTGCTTGTAGGACTGATCAATAATTGAGATATTCGTCAGCTCCAGCCCAAAATATAATCTCCATTTCTGCTAGGAAGTTTAGATGCCTCAGTTTATTATATACATCTGGCACAGTTTAAAAAGAGGCCTCCTCTTTGCTTTTCTCTCTCAGTGATCCTCACATTTGAGCAAAACCTTGAGGAAAACTACTTACTTGAGGCCAGCGATCTGCTGATACAGAGAGAGGAGCGTTTATTTGGAGAGATAACGGAGGCAGATGGACAGCACGAAGAAGAAATAAACAAGCTTGCTGCAGACCGCAGAGTCCTGGAAAGCCACATCCAGCAGACTCTACGTCAGAGTCTGTCTCTCGACGCAGGAAAGGTCAGCACCGAGGCTCTGACATCTGCTGTGAAGGCCGTCTACCAGGAGGACAAGCAGGACCAACTGTGGAGGCAGAGGGATCGGACACCCCCAGGCTGGAGGCCCAGTGGCTGGAAGGAGCTCCACAGCACAACTCTCCGCAGCTTGGTAAAGGATCGTATGGACAACCCCTCCACGCCCCCTGACAACCATGTAAAGCAGTCGTCTGTCGAGGCCCACGTCTGCAGCATGGGCAGGCAGCTGAAGAAGGACCTGCTGTTGGTGGTGAACGTGGTGAAGACTTGTTATCCACCAGAGACAGACATCTGTAATTTTTACGCCAAGCTGTACCACCAAACCTTCAGTTCCAGACTCAGAAAGATCGCAGACTTTGGTCTGGAGGACAAGGACTGCACTTTCCTCCTGTCCTGGGTGAACGATCATTATCCAGGGTAAGTCATGAATTCAATTTTTGTTTCAAGTAATTAGAACCTTATATTCCACCTTATATCGAAGGTGAAAGTCCTGCATTCAAATTGTACTTGAGATAGAATATTTCTGCATTGTGGTGTTGCTACGTTTACTAAAGTAGAAGATCAGAGTGCTTCTTCCACTGCTGGTAAATTTAGTATCAACAGTCAAGATCCACAGAGGATGATTCCCAATCATTTTCGTGGCCATGTGGTCTTCCCACTAGCTCCACCGTCAGGTCAAAAGTTCCTCTTGACCAACACTTTGGTCCATGATACCAGAGTGTTTGTCAAGGGCTTTGTTTCATGACTTCGGTCCACTCTTTTCGTTTCAAAAACAAATGGCCAATGAAATTTGTTGTGGATATTCCTGGTCTCCAGAGAGTGAATCCTAGTGCTTTTGGTGTTCATCTCTATCACCCTTTCTCCAGTGTCACAATTGAGCCAAAACTTCTACATGTACTAAAGAAATATTTCAATCTAACGGGCAGATTGCCAAGACAGTTACTGAGCTTATTCATGCTTCCCAGAGGACAAACCCTTTGAAACCTCTATTCATTCTGTTAATTGCTTTCATATTATGCAGTGGAATTAACATGTGAGTTTTAGGGTATAAAGTTATTTTTCTTACTGACTTTGCCTCTCATATTTGCTTTTCTTCTTGTGAATCACTGAATTAATTTACTTCTTTAGGACTTTATTATTCAAATTAAGAAAAGAAAATTACCTTTTGGTCGAACTAGTCACAACTGGTAGACAATCAGTCATGAGAGGTTGCTAGTAGATGTTTCTCTGTTTAAGCGGTTACGACCCAAAAATCACTGGTTAAGAAAGCAACTATAACAGGGCTAAATTAGACTTTTCGTCTTGTGTTGACTGCCTGGTGAAGACGATGTGATTTTATGTAGAAACTCAAGCAAAATAAGCAAAAAATAATGAATATCCCACAGTGTTATTGGACCTTATTGTTCTCAATCCACATCTAGAATATCGGCGCAACTAAAAACATCTTCCATCTGTATCTCTCTCTATTTTACTAATGAATTCAGTGAAAAGAATAAGGAACTACTGCTTCACACCCTTAACGCCTCAGGCTGATTCATGGACAAAGTGACTCAGTTGTGTAACCGTTTAGAAAGCATAGGAATCCATTGCCGGCGAGGCACAAATCCCACAGCTCTGCACCCACAGTACAGTAACAGCAAATAGATAGATTGAGTGTGCTTTGAGTTGTTTTTACACAGTTTTACCTTGGTGTTCGTAAACCAGCTGGTTACCTTTTATTGAAAACAGCAAGTTGCATGTTTTGAAATTTTGAAAGGCACGTAGAATATCAGGCAAGCAGCTGAGGGAAATTAGTTAAACGGAAAAAGTCCCGGAGCACAGTGAGAATCACAGATGTATCTGATATAATGATTACTTTCTGTTATCAAAATGTTTGCAAAATTCCCACGACATTGTAACTTTTGGAGCCAATATGTATCAACGCGTTAGAAAAAGTCATGATTTCTGGCCTTCTATGTTAGACTCCTTCGAAAGCCGGAGCTGGCCGGTGAGATCAACAGTGAAGATCTGGGAAAGCTGCTGCCGAAAGAGTTAATGGAACCTCTGGAGGAACAGTACCTGAGCAAACAACAGGTAACCATAGCTTGTTGTAGTTTGGTGTGTTTTCATTCAATTTTAATTATCTATTGCTTGTTTTTATTTTTAGTTTGGTAGGTCCATTCAAGCGACTCAGTTCGCCCAACACTTTTGTCCAGATTGACATATCTCAACAACCACGGATCAGATTAGCATTAAATTTGTTGTGGACATTCAGCATCCCCATTGGATGAATCCTACTGTTTTTGGGGACCTAGTGACCTAATCTCAAGCACCATCATCAGATCATATTCAGTTATGAACAAGAAATATCAAAATCTGAAGGGGTAATTGCCATGACATTTACTGAAACTGTTCATGCTCTCCAGAGGATAGTCACTTTTGATTTTAATGACCCAATGACATTTTCTCCAGTGCCTATTCTATTATAAAATCTCTAACAATAGCAAAATCATCAATATGTCTCTTGCACTTGTTGTCAGTTGTTTGGAACAGTGCAGTTTCATAAACGCAGAACTGGAGATATAATTATAAACATAAACAATGAAAAGTTTTAAGCAAAAAAAATTGTATCTGATAGCAAAAAATATGAGCTGTGTATGGAAGACTATATGTTATAAGTGACATGTTGTTTTGTACTCAGAATGAGCTGATGACTTACACCGACCGTGTCCTGGAGGAGGCGAAGCAAAAGTGGAATAACGGAGAGGAGCCGATCAGAGAGGACGGCTGCTATGTCAGTCCTGTGGCCTACGACATCATTCAGGTACAGTATCAATACAACAGCATGATGTTAAAGAGGCTACAATCAATATTTTTTTAAATAATGCACCGCAAGAATATGAAAACAATACTGACGATCACTATGGTGTTCACCACTCTGAGCTTCAAAGCACTAGAGCTGCCAAGCTTAGGAGTTCGGTTTCCTGTGGTAGTTTAAGTGTTCGGGAAAAGTGCTTGAAGTTCATGGCTGGCGCAGATGAATAAAATTGTCAGTGAAACAAAAAGGCTGGTAAAAATGATAAGTGCTCGCTATCAGTAACTTACAGTAATTTTTCAGTGCTGTCATTGACTTGTACCCTCTGTCTGTCTTCAGTTAATCAACGGTATGGTGACTTCAGCTGTAATAGTGGTGGGAGACCGGCACAAGGCTCAGAAAATAACGTGCAAACTGAATGGTTCAATGCAGAGGTAAGAGGACTGCTTTTCTTCAACGTAGCGTCATTTTACGATCCATTTTTCTTTCATAATTTACGTAATAAAAACACTGTGGAGGTGAAAATCAACTGTCGTCGCTCAAACGCAAACTCCCGCAGCTTCAAGATCTTCCAAGACGAGGTCATGAAGCAAAACAGACCGAACAGCAAGGCGATCATCAAGGCGAACCTCGGCTGTGTCGAGCAGTTCAGGTACGTTTCTGGCATTTAGGCAACGTGACCTGATTATATTATGATGAAATTCTGATTAATGTAACAGCAGTGTATTACACTATGAGCTAACGTTCTCTTCTGTGGTTTATCTGCAGGGAGGTCCTCGATAAGAGGGGCCATCTGTTCCTAGAGGGTGTGCGGGAAAACTGTCTGCGTGTTCTGACTGACATGAAAGAATCTGCCCACACATATTTATTAAGCCGTGTGCACGAGGTCCTCAAGGTGAGTTTATTTACAAGAGATATGAAGGCACCGGGTGCACCGGGTGACAAGTTCCTTCATCACCATGAACACACACGCTATAGTTTATTTTGACTCAGTCCCACCTTTTCCTTCTGTTTGAGTATCATTTGATAAAAACTACACAGTCCAGCTGTTTTATGTAATTACCGTATGTGATTTATTTTACTCTCCCTGGTATTATGCTTCTCTAAGAACAGCATCAATTAAGTGCCGACATTTAAATATACCTTTTCCCGCACCGCAAACCGTTGCTACCGCCATCTTGGTAGCCTACGTTTAGTTTTAGTGTACGTTATTTATATGGCAGTTCTTCACAATAGAAGGATTTAGCATGCATTATGAAAACAGACAGGATAGCAACGACCACAAGAGCGAAAAAATAGAAATAATACCAGCAAAAAAACAAAATACCACTTCAGAAAATTGAATTGTAGCACCATACAAATATAGATCCACTTAATTTGTTGTACTGACCCAGTCTTTTTGTTTGAAATGTAAAGAATGCCGTTTTTACCGCAGACCCTAATGCACCATGTTTTCTACCCCCCGCAGCCGCAGTACCGCAAGCTGGGAACCAGCGACTGGCTGAACAAGCCCCTGTTTGAGAAGCTGCTGGCCAGCATTCAAACAGAGAGTCAAGAACTTCAGGGTTCAAAAGAATCCTGCCACCAGGTAGAAACGCACTCTTCATAACAAATTAAAGAAGAAGACACTATTTGTGCCATTTGTCTCACCTTATCTACAAGTCATTTCATTATTACCGAGCACGTTTCATTGGATTTTAAGGAAAATAGATTCAAGGTCTAAAACACCACAGTATGGTTTGTAAAATAGTCAGCAATAATATGAAGTCTTCATGATTTGTAGTAAAAGGTTTAAACCAATCTAAAACATGCAAAAGTGCCGGTTTAGTCCTTTAAATTATAATTAAATACACTTTCACTAAATTTAGCATCTTCGTTAGTTCTCCAAACAGCAAGTTAATAATGTGTTGGGTTTTTTTTTTTTATTCTGCATTTCTGATTTGATGATTGGATTCATTTTTCAGGAGCTGATTTGTCAGTTTCATCACGAAGTGACGGTAGAATATGTGAAGAGGCTCCTGAAAGGGGAAGTCAAGCTGAAGGACAAGCAACAGCAGCATAAGGCCTACATGACCGTGAAAGACAACGCAGAGAGTTTGCACAATTTATTTGTCAAAATGGTGAGACTTCATCATCACTACACAGTGAAATTTTGTCAGGGGCTGGGGGGACTGAGGCTGGTAAATTGAGGGGTTTAAGCCAGAAAAATCTGAACTGATTTTATTTTGACTGAACTTTGGCAGAAATCTGGTTAAGACACTGGTTTACGGGAGCACAGGAACATCTTCTGAGAGTATTAATTTTTAGTTTTAGCGTCTAAAACACCAAGGGAAATAATGTGACAAGATCGTATTATAGAATACAAAATACCAAAAACTACTCTACTATCTAGGCTAAGACGACCAACTCAAGGTCCTGGTGAGAGTTCTGTATTTTAGGACTCAGGGAGGTTTTCAGGGACAAGGAGCAATGCAGAAGCCAGTGTGTTGAAAACTGGCCATGACCATTTTCATATTTTGGTGGCTTGTCCTTGCTAAAGAGATAACGAAAATATTTGGAAAAGAAGTGGATCGCTTTCTCTGTTACATTATTCCCAAGCAAAATCTCTTACGTAGGAAGGGGGAATACCTTTAAAAATACCTCACGTCAGACAGAAACGTTCGCTGACAAATCCTCCAACAAAGGACAACCGGACTGTTACCGTCAATAAAATAAATGGCTTGGGCAAATTGACCATTAATTTAAGACTACAATATGAGGACTATGTAAAATACTGGGGGAAAAAATGGACCGTAATTTTTAGCTTAAAAGATTTGACCCTTTTATGCATGTCAAGTATTGTATTGCTCATATCAACCCACTCATTTCGCAAGAAAGTATGAATAAGAAAAGAGGCTTCAGTGTGTCATAAACAAGTGATCCAGGGAAAATCTAGAGCAAAAACTCCACCAGCGTGACCACTCGTGATAAAATCCTCCCTGAGACACGAGATGCGTAGATCACTGGGTTTGGGAAACGCTTAGACTGGACTGACACGGCTGCCCCGTCTTCACAGAGTTCAAAGGAAGACTGGCTGAAGGAAATCCTGACCAAGATTGCAGAAGTGCTGAAACTCCAGGAGCTCCCTGCCATACAGATGCAAGTAGCGTCACTGGGAAGTGCCTTTCCAGACCTGAGGTAACGTTTTCACACTGCACTTTGGTTTTTAACTTTAACACAGCACAAGCAAAAATACCCTGTACACAATGCTGCACATTTCACATGGATGTGCAGCGGTCTGTTGTCTGAAGTGTAACTGACCTGATTAAGTAAAAGAATAGCTTCACGATGTGAGTCATTTACACGACAGTAGGGTGAGGATAAACAAAGCAGCTTTTCAGAGAGAGCTGACAGGCAACAGGAAGTCAAGCGAGCCAAGACTTCTCAAATGTGTTCAGATGTTTCCGGCAGCAGGATGATATTGTGAGCTACAGCTCAGTTTTCTGGTGGAGCTGGCATGAAAAATGTCGCCCTGTTATCGGTGTCAGTGAGAGTACTGCAGTTACATAAATAGCCTGGGAACAGATGAGCTGGCGAAGCTCTTCGTGTCGTGTCTGTTTCCCACTGTTGTGTCAGAGTAAACAGTCTGTTGTGGTCGATTTGTTTCCAGATGTTTAAGGTGACGCGGTAACACGTCTCGCCTTTAGTCCTGGTCCCTGTTTTCTATGAATCGGAGCTTTAACACTTTAACATGCAGACCTCTGTAACACAGGACAGTGAGTGAACCTGAGTTTTAGCCATGAAGAAATACTTTGGCATTTTGGAAAATGTACTTTTTTGCTTTCTTGTCAAGAGTTCGATGTTAAAAAAAAAAAACACTCTCATATCTGTACAGCGATATGAGAGAGTGTACACTGCTTCTTAAGCTCAGTGGTTCTTAAGAAGTAATCTGTAACACCACAAATCCTCATTTTATTCACTTTTCTGTCTGTGTACAGATTAAACAAACCCAGTATAGGATGTCAATTAGCGAGAGGCGTCGGTAGGTGGACTTTGGATTGAGCCAGGCTAACCATTTCCCGCTGTTTCCAGTCTTTATGCTAAGCTAAGCTAACAAGCTGCTGGCTCTAGCTTCATATTTACCGTAGAGACGTTGAGAGTAGTATCTATCTTCTTACTTAACTCTCAGCAAGAGTGTGAATTTCCCAAAATGTCAAACTATTAAATAATAGCAGCAGAAGAGTAGAATCGACTGTATTGTTATAGAAATCCTGTAATAATTAACGTTGTGCTATGCGGGATCAAAACGTTGATTTTTAACCTTTTCCTTCCCTCCCTTCACCCGCAGTGAAAAACACGTTTCGGCTCTGCTCAAGCTCAAGACAAACCTCTCCAGAAACGACAGGAAAACCGTCAAAGAGACTCTGTCGGACGCTTTGAGAGAAACCAGTGTCGGGAGCGCTCGGCCGTTTTTCTCCAAAGTCCAGGTTAAATGAGCCGTGCGCTTCGGTGATGCTCTCCCCCCGTTCTCCTCATCACAGTCATTTTAATGTCGGCAGGGAGCCGGGTTGTACAGTACAATGTCCCATAGCATTTGTGTGTGTGTTAGGTTTGTGCGCCGGTACGGCGGGTTGGGTTTTCAGTCCAGCTCCTGCCCAAGCGATGCCGTCACTGTGTGCCGAGATGTAAAATGTAAATGACCTTCAGGGCGATGATGAACATAGCGGAGAAAGACAACGCTTGGTTGGAACGGAGAGAATATCTGTTAAAAGACGAGATGAATGTAGTTACTGAATGATTGCATAAGCTACGGTTCACAATAGTGCTGGTAAATATGGTGCTTTTCACTGCTTAAAAAATCAGGTAAGGTTTGTTGTGAGTGTTTGTTTTTGTGTTATAAAATAAAAAAGGACAGGGTCAGTATTTGGAAGTGTATATTTTTTATGTCAAATGAATGTTAAAGTTTGTTATTTTCATGTACCATATTTCCTTTTCATACACGTGCAATCACGGGAGATTTGTATTTTTTACATGTTTTGTCTCATGTCATCTGATGTGTTAAATGTTAGTTAAATTTGTAAATAAATGTGGTAAAAACCTGTGTGTGTTTGGATGGTGATCTCCTAAAATTCCTCCATTTAGATCAGCTCTGACTGTCGCCTATATAACACTCATTAACAAAGCGCTTGAGTAGACGAGGTGGGCCTCAAGTTCAGGAACATACATTTACTCTAAATGTTGCAGAGCTAAATACATGAACATTTAATGCAGCGAGAGACAATGTAACCCTGCATTTAGGGGGGCAAACAGTGTTTTGGAAATCCTCAAAGTTTAAACTCGTGTCCTTAAGATTTCTAGCCTCCGTGACAAATACTCTCTGTTGCCTGAAAAACGCTTCACAATGAAAGGCCACCCCCTGTTTCGCCAGTTGAATGCGTCCAATGTGAAGCAGCAGCGGCGTTCTCAGTGTGCATTAGCTGGGACTTAAAACAGCTCTCATACGGTGTAAAGAGCGTGAGGCTGCTGTTTTAGTAAAATAAAGTGTAAACAGTATCACTGGATCACATGACGTATCTCCACCACTAACAATTAAATCTTTATATAGAGACGAGTAGTAACTACATAATGTAAATACATTGAATGTATTGCTACAAAATAGACCATGATAAGTAGAGGAAAAGGCAGGTGATCACCGAAGTCATTATCCATCATCCTCTGGGCACCATGAATGTGTGTTTGCAAAATTTCATCGTTATCCATCCGTTTGAGTCTGGACCAACGTGGCGGAGCAGCCCACAGACAGACTCTGGCCGTCCCTGAAGTCGCGCAGCGAGAGCAGCCAAAAACAACAACGCGGCACTTGGAGAATGGTTTAGCTGACGTTTCATACAGGCCCAGGTCAGAGGTCAGGGCTTGTAATGTAATGTGACTCCGGCTCTTCATCACTGACTCTTCATCACCGCAAAGCTACCTCCATTCAGATTTAAATTACCGACATCACAGGCGGTTAAATAAATCTCGAACAATTCCAGGAAAACTTTATTCCCTTGTGAGGAAACTAAACCTGTACACAGCGAGCCGAGGTGTTTCAAGTTAATTATTTGTCGGTTGTAACTGTAGCTACCTGGCATTCCCGAAGGTGGGGCAAGGATGTGAGTCCGACGAGGGAGTAGCGGCAAATTACTATCAGCATTTACTTTCTTTCCTGAAAGTCTGTCAGTGTTTGTATATTGGCGTATGAGGAAGGATGTGCTCAGGAAAGCTGGGGCCACGGCTACAAGTTTCCCTTTGGAGAGCGAGAGGGAGGGAGGGTCATTAAAGCCACTGCCGGTCTTCTGTACTGGTAATGTCAGGCTAAACGGTATGTTAACTGGAAGTTTTGATGGTGGAATTCCATGGTGCTTTCCTGCTCTGAGCAAACCAGGACCACAGCCAAAGTGTCTCTGAGTCACGGGCTGGTGTTCATCAGGCGGACATAGTTTTATCAACAGTTTTAAGTCATTCATGTCAACTTGACATTACTTGGTTTTGGAAGCTGAAATCAAACGAAACCATTTTTTTGCAGCAAGTTTTAAGTTTTTAAGAGTATATATACTGTGGTGATCTCAGACAGCGCCATCGTTACCTTACTTTTGTTTATAACTAAATAACTTTAATAATAACAGTACTTTATGTTTAGTGTTAATTAGCAGGTGTTAGTCTGCTGATATACCAAAAGAAGATGGTGAACATGGTAAACCTCATACCTGCTAGACGCCAGCATGTTAGCATTGGGTTAGGGTTGGTTAGCATTTAACACAAGGCCCTGCTGTGCCTGAGTGCAGCCTCACAGAGGTCTTAGCTTGGTTGTAGACTCTCTAGCCTTGTTAAAATATATGGTTTAGATTTTGCAGCCAGATTTAGGGCCAAACTGTTGTATAATCTTGTATATGCGCTGTTTGGAAAGGCCAAAAGAAAATACTCTACTGATATTTTCACATTGGATATGGATACTTGTAATTTTAGGTCTAAAATAGTCAAAAGATGGGCAATTACAACTAAGATTTTGAAGATTTCTGCTTTAAAAGCCAATAATCAGATATACCCTTCACTCTGATCTTCCTAATCAAAGGTTGACTCAAGGACTTTTAACTGGAAATAAAGACTATCTTACCCTAATTCATGCAACAAAATATTAATCATTAAGGAACGTGGTTCCGAATGTGTTATGGGTTGTGACCCCACTGATTAAAATGAAGCAAAGTGTACTTGTGAGATCGCATCCCAGGTTATGGGTTGCTTCAGTGTGCTCATGAGTTGTGAGCAGTTTGATATAAAGATTCTTTCAGGCCTGAAGTGGTAAAAGTGTCCAGTATTTCACGAGACAGCAAAATTGTACCGAAAATATGAATTCCTTCTCCTTTAATCATCTTGAGAAGCCTCACATTTATCTTGGGACTGCTTTAGAGGTCCCAAACCCCAGATCCGTTTTGTGAAGCCATCCCTGAGACGATGTGGCGTCAGCGGTGTGAAGCAGAACTCCTCAAGTCCTTCTTCAGTATGATGATGTTAGCCTCCCTCTAGTGGTGCTTACTGGTGGCACAATGACTACACAAAAACATGCTTTTATCAAATCATGCTTAGTCAAGTTTATTCATGACACTTCTGACAGAATAAGAGACGAGCATTTTTGCATTGTTTTTCAAAAAAGGAATCACCATCGAAGAACACATGAAAACACATTAGAACAAAAACACTGAAAATGAAGAAGAAGAAAAACATGGCTTTGTTGTTGAAGTAAAGACAGAATTAAAACCAGTAAACCAGCACGGTACACCTCACACAGAGAAGTTCAAGAGTCAAAAACTGCACATCACATCTCCTAAGCAATTCAAGTTTAACCAGAATCTGTGGTTCAAGTGTAATTCAAGTGTTTGTTTAGTAACAAAAACAGAAGAATCTTTGCTTTTAACAGTAAAGCTTGATGTGTATGACTGATTATAGCATAGTGAATACCCGGACTCATATTATTAAATAATTAAAACATAAATAATATTTAAATAAGAACATGATGTAAAAGTCTTCACCTGCAAAACTTTTAATAATGGAGAAACAGTGCATCTTTAGAGGTGGAATTAAATTTCTACCGCTGAGCTGAAATTCTTTAACTTTGCTGCTTTTAGTAAAAGTTTAAGTTTAGCTAAACTATCACGTACGACTTTTTGCTCGAAACCAAATTTTCATGTTAACGGTGCAAAAAGATCCAAAAATGTCATGTCAGTTTTCCCAAACAAAATCCACCTAAATATCAAAAACGTACACCCACGAAGAACAACAACCTTTAAAACCAAGGTATCTTTTGTCTCTTCATTAAGCTTTTTGCTGTAGTGATAAAAAAAATAACCCATTACCTTCAAATGCATAGCTTCGCATTTTAGCATTTCTTTTTCGCTTTGAGGCGCGAATAAATGAGGACAAAATGGCAATAAAGCAAGCGCCGAGATACGGGAAGTGTTGATTTCTATTTACAATAAGAATTAGGACATTTTGGAAAACAAGATTTTAAAAAAGTCATGTTTACCTTTCCTGAAAGGACAGCAACACTGGAAAAAGGAATCCAGTGACATGGGCAGCCTTGTGCACAATCTTAATCTCACCTAGTCAAATCTTATAAAACCTCCTTTAACTTGTCAGCTTCTGTTAATCTACATCCGTGTCTTAAAATCAGACTTGAGAGGTGAAATCAGTAACGGAGTCCTAAACGACTGAGCTGATCAAAAAAGTTCATGAAAAGACTAAATCTTGTCTCAGTCTTCACCAGAGGCTAAGACAGGTAAAACAGGAGTACCAGGATCTGCCACTCTGGGAATGATGGTCAGGATCAGGTCTGGCTTGAAAGACGAGAGGAAGGGCGTCCAGCACCTCCTTGACCTCCCGTTTAGAAAGACCGTTCCATCGCAGCAGGGTGCGCAGGAGCTCCAGGTCCTTGCTGCAGTTGAAGGCAAAACACACTGAAGTTAGTAAGATGCAGTTCCCGTAATGGCCACTTGACGCTGACTTTAAGAAAACCAAACAGGAACCCCCTCCCCCAAAAGAAACACAAGTCAACAGAGAGTCAGAGTACAACCAGAACTTCCGGGTTGTGGTTGAGAATTAGAAAACCCCATTCAAAATCACACTGGAATTTGTGATCACTTAAATTACTGACAGTCCAGCTAAACAACATAATCTTACTGAATAGCTCTGCATGCAGTTGAGTTAATTAGTCCAGCAGCAATGATATGAGTTTGTGGCTCTGAGGTCTATACCATTTGTCTACGGTCTACTGGTCTGTACCGAAGCTGCCGGTAAACACAAACCCTGAGCTTCGAAACGCTCCCTCAGAAACGCAACGTCGTTGCATGTAAACCGGGAAAAATTGGACACTGATGTGGGTAAGAAACATCTGCAATGGTTTACCTCTCTGTGAGACATTGCTTCTGCATGCTTGCAACTGTGATCTTCAGTGCCTCGATGCTGTTGCACTCCAATATGTCTGTGACGTTCAGCAGCATGAGGTTCCACTGCTGGACACCAGGAGCCTGATGCAACGCAACACACATACAGGGCATGAATTTCACAGATGATAATGGGTGAATGTCGTTTACAGTGCGCAAGAACAAGCAGTCTGTTTCCAATTATTAAAACCAAAACGTGGCTCTCACCAGGTCCGAGATGGTGTTGTGAAGAAGCTCAGCATCATCAGTCACTGTCTGTCCAACATTGGGACTCCAGCACTTCTTCAGTTTGCTCTGGCTGCTTTGGACAAGATGCTCAACGTAAATACGCACGATCCGCTTATAGGCCTCATCCATCACTCTCTGAGAAACACAAACACAGAGACCGAGACACAGTTTGAATTTAAAAAAAAAAAAAAACAGCAGACAGATCCGACAAAAAAATGTTTCAACACAAATATACGGAAAAAGCCTGCAATAAATACATTCTTTTTAAATTACTTAAAGATGACATTTAGTACACTTGACAGTGGTGGAACATCTTTACCTTTTGTTCATCCAAACCATACTGCAGCTTGGGGAAACGCTCCCTTACTGCAGTAAACAAGAGGAACCGCTGATCTGATCTGAAGTGCCTTTTAAGGTGGCTCTGCGGGACACAAATTTTTCATTTATTTTTTTTAAACAGAGGAAATAAGGCATATGATGTACCACGCTCCCATTCAAATTTAAGAAAACGGTATATCTGTGATTAAGCTGAGCAGCTACCTCTGCGATGTCAGCTACAATGTCCATCAGAAGATTCAAAGTAGAAGCCTCCATGTCTTCAAGCGTTACCAACGTTTCCTTCAGAAGGGAAGTTTTGATGCCTTTGCCTTTAGTCTGGACATACTGCCTGAGATGAGATAAGCCCTGTTAACCTTGTTTGCAAATAAAACATGCTTTAAGAAACACTAGCACATTTGAATTGAAGTGAATCAATAATCGGCAAAGAGGCGAAGATGCTCATATACTCACTTGAGTTCTTTACAGGTTTTCAAACTCTTGAGGAAATGTATTGTTTCTGGTTGGTCCATTTTTGCTTTTTTTCCAAGAGCCTCGGTCTGCTCAGCGGCGTACCTAGAGAAACCAAAGAGGTTATGCAGTCTAAATACATAACCTCATTACTAGGGCAACATTAAGGGCTTAGATAGTCATAGTCAAAACTAAATTAAAAGAAATGAAAGTTAGCTTTTAATGTAGAGTCTGGTTTGGAAATCTGTTTCAATAAATAATGTATTCCTCAAGTAAAAATAGACTCTCACCTCCTCAGGTAAATCAGCAGCTCTTGGAAACAAACCTCTTGCACTTGATCGGACAGTTTTGAGCAGATTTTTTGCGTTTCATTGTGAATAGAATCAATGCACTGAAATAGAGACATACAGAGATGGAGATGGATTTCTGTGGCCCTTTTACTGAAATTCTTCTATCACAACAGGACAGAAAACAAAAAACTATTTTTTTAAAAAGTCACACGGGCACACATGTACACAGGCACACACACAAGTAAATCAGATGCCTTTCCATGTTCTGTCATAGTTGCAGCAGAAACTCAGAGCTTCTGGTTTACTAAGTACCTGAATAGTGTCCACATAAAGTCCAACGTAAGCTTCCTCACAATCACAACGTTTTTGGCCAATCTGAATCTGCAGGATTTTCTCCAGGGACCTTCGGAGGTCTTTCTGTGGACAAAAGGAGACCGAGAAATACATGGTAAGCTGTGTTTCCAACAGACCTACAGCAGGTGAGGGACTTGATACCGGAAGCATGGGGGAAACTGCGAGATTAACGATAGAAAAAAGCTTCAAAAACTGAAAAATGCTCCAATGAACAAGTCCAAAGTTGTCTGATTCATGCATTTGCATTTGTGCATGGCTCTAAAGGTGGCAATATATGTCAGTCTGTTAGGCCACCACTTTGGTCCAAACCAAAATATCTCAACAAATTTTGGGTTAAATGCTGTGACATTTTCTACAGACATTCGTGTTCCCCAGAGGCTGAATCCTACTGACTTCTACGGATCCCCTGTCTTTTCATGTCGCACCACCATGAGGTTGACATTTTTCGTTTTGAGTAAAACGTTTTGACAACTATTGGATGGCTTTCCATGAAATTTGGTCAAGACATTCATGGTCTCCAAAGCTGGATCCCATTGACTTTGATGACTAATTTCCTTTAGGTCCGCCAGCAGTTTTCATTTATTCTGTAAAATATCTCGACATCTGCTCGATGGATTGGCATCAGATTTTGTGCACTTATGGTTTCGAGTGAATTGCCTTAACGTTTACTCGATGGTTTGCCGTGAAATGTGCTACTGAAATTCATGTCCCCCTCAGGATCAACTGTAATCACGTTGGTGATTTTTTAACATTTCATCCAGTGCCCTCATCAGGACAAAATTTCCCCATGTCCAATACTTTAGTTTATGACTGAATACCTGCAAAACTAAGCTGTACATTTGTTTATTGCTTAACAAATGTCCCTGTGCCAAAGTGTAGTCTCAAAGCACTGCTAGCATGGCTGTAGATACTTAGTCTTCTTTGACCGACAGCTGCTGGGTGCACTGACTGCACTCGGCATAGTTTTCAGGCAAATATTTGTCAAACAAGGTGCAAGAAACACGAACACCAAGACAAAGCAAACAATCAACCCTTGTGTCCTTTACTTTGACTTTCTCCCCTGCATGCTTTTCCTAATGTCTCATGAAGCATGAAGTAGCCCTAACAATGTAAGAGTTCTTATTCTTACCTGCACGTTTTCAAGCAGTTTGTCCTTTGCTTTTGGTACCCATTCTTTGAACAGCAGGACATCGACTTTTTTAATGGGATCCATTTCTTGCAGATCAGGGTGACCAAGCAGCTGTCTACTGGGAAGGTTCCACAAATTCAAACATCAGAGCTGAGCAGCATCATGTTTCACATCTGTATCTAATATTCTACTGTTCAGAAACAATGAAAGAGTAATGTAGGATACAAGTGAGAGGTAGAGTGCAATAGATCCAGTAAATAGGTCTACTAAATGTGAACCTACAGCTAGCAGACGATTGGCTCAGCTTAGCACAAAGACCGGAAACAGCTTGCCTGTAAAAAAATTCACTCACCGGCATCTTTAACGCTCAATAATTATATTTAGTTTGTTTAATCCAAACACCAAAGTGGAGTTGGCAAGAGAATAGTAAACAAGACCCCCACAAAATGTCAAGTTGATGTTTTTTTCACTTGATATTTGAGCTTGATATTTATCGTAAAGACAAGCGATTGATAATTAATCTTCTCCTATAATTCTAGGCAGTAAAGTGAATAAGAGCATTTACGTTACTCAAAGCGTCAGGTCAACGGATGCACAAAACAACTCAGAGTTCGAAGCACAATAGTGTTTTATGTTAATTACTCCAACCTCTCAGTGGATTGGTACACGTGTAAACGTGCTGAAAAAAATTAAATCAAGTAAAGGAAGTTACAGTAGGTAAAAAAATGCAGGCAGGTTGACAGATACCTCTGGTATGTATGTAGGACCCAATTCATCAGCACAAAGGAGCTCTGGGTGGAGGTGACATTCTGGAGCAGACTGTGGAGGTGGTCAAATATCTGACGATGGTAGCAATCGATCAGACATCCCATCAACCCCTTAGGCTCCAACAGGGGACCCAGCCTCACAAGCTCATGGACCACAGCTTCCTGCACACGTAGCAGGTGCTTCTCAAGGTTCTGGTCCAGACATGTCGGTGGCTCTGGAAAGTGCTTGGACACAGCCCTCTGTATGAGGCACACGACATTCAGTTTCAGGTTGTGCCGCCCTGAATTTGGCTCAGGCCGAACTGTGCACCAACATTCATCCTCACAGGTGATGGAGATGGCATCGGGGACCACCTCCAGAAGTTCAGCAAGTTCCTGAGGTGTGATCTCCTTCTCGCTGTGCAGACGCTGTTCCTGGGGGTACCTGAAGGTGTTCTGAGCCCAGGGGGCGACATACTCAGTACCTGCCAGGTCGCATTCTATGAGAGAGGGAGAGTTTATGCTTTTACTTTAGAGCGCTGTACAAATATAAAATACAAAGAATTTATACATGCATGTCTCAGTTTTGCAGACTCAGTCTTTATGACTGTGAATAATATTTCATTTTTGCATTGATCTTGTCACCAAGCAGTCATAATGACAGAAATGAAAGAAATATATTTTTAGTCAGGCTATTGTTGTGGCTCTAAGACATTTATTTGATGGACAGGCACAATTTTTTTGTAAAGACAGTCATGACTCTCAGACATGAATCCTAATGACTTTGGTGACACCCTTCCCCCCGACTTTTCTTCTACCATGACATATCGTTTGTGGTTTTGATGAAATGGTCTATAGGATCGATGTATTACCATTAAATTTGGTGCAGATATTCACGTTTCCCTAGAGGATGAATTGTCATAATTTTGCTGATCCCCTGACTCTTTCTTTAGTGTCAACAGGAGGTCAAAAATTTTGGTTTGACTCAATATATATTATTCAATCCGCCTCAGCTGTACCTTGTCTTTAATGCTAATTAGCCAATGTTAGCCTGTTAACATGCTAAACTAAGATGGCAACCCTGGTAAACATTATACCTGTTAAACATGTGTTTAAACTTACATGCCTACGTGCTGCTATAGCTATAGACTCTCGTTTTAGTCTTTGAATGCTTATTCTTATACGTAAAACACCGCTGCGCCTAAATACATGGCTGTAGTCTTTTAAGTCTCGTTCTAATAGTATAACTTATGTGCTGCCAATAAAATATATTTAAAAAAACAATCCATAACCTTGTATGAACTCTGGTTCACCATTCGACTTCTTCACTGCCTAGCACTGCCTTTTGCGTTCCACTTATATCAGAGCAGAATAACAGGTTTTTTTGGGCTGTGTGACAGGATAAAAATGGGGCTGACGACAAGTTTACGTATCCAAGAGGACTGGTTCATCGCGGAACTAAATCTGTTAAAGCACTTCAGAGGTGACTAAAAGGGAGGCCCGGGAATCCCCTGCATGCGGGACATTAACACCAGAGGCAAAAAAGATCCAGTTTGATCTGATGTGACTCTGAACGGAAGCAGTAGCAACCACAGTTTTCCAAATGACACTCCAACATTTTGATTTGGCCCCATCAACCCAGTGCTGTTCACAGTTCTTAAATGTTATATCTGCTGCGTATTTAAAACCTCACCTTGAAACACACTTCAGTAGACTTGAGAAAAGACAAGCCAAAGAGAACAGGTCTTTGTTTGCATTTCTACTTTTTCAAAACTGTCGCTACTGCACTAATGTTTTAGCGTCATCTGTCTTGTTGTTTTGTTAATTTAACACTTCACGGCTCAGTTTCTATCCATTTAAAACACACACACACACACACACACACACACACACACACACACACACACACACACACAGAAAATAGTATATACAGTTATATTTAACCGACTTGGATTGATGGTTCTATGGCCTCATTTCAAGCTGTATTACAATAAAAATCTACACCCATAATAACAATAAATCGCACCCATAATAACAACAGACTCTTACCGTCTTTAACATCGTTGTTGTTCTCCTTTATTAAAGAAGTCTTGCTATTGTTCCTCAAAACTTTCCTTCTTCCTCCAAATTTCAGAATCTTTCTCATCTCCGGTTCCAAAGGTTGAGCGGTCTAGCGCAAAGGATGCCTCTGCAGAGCTACTGAGTGTTTATCTGTCAGTCAGCAGCTCTGTGATCCCTTTTGAAGGCAACTGAAGGGGATTTACTGAAACATCATCACCATTGTATACTTTCATTTTCCACTGCAGCAGAGTATCCTACCAGAAAACAGAACTGGTTGCATCATGAGTGAACCACAATAGTAACATAAATGTGAATAATATAATTGCTATTACTACTACAGGTATGTAATAATAATAATAAGAAGAAGAAAAACAAGAAGAACAAGAACAATTGAAATTGAATGTTCATTCCTGACCTAGGAAAAAGTACCTGTCTCACCACAACAAAACAGTCACCACTACTTTAAAGTGCTCAATGATATATAGATGTTCGGACTTCATATTTTTTTTTACTTCTTTAACTATTTTGACAAGGATACCATAAAGTCTGCATAGCTTTCTGTCTTTATTATCTTCTTCGGTAATGCAGTTTAAGTGCAAATTTATTTGACAATAATGTAAGTTTCAAATGCATTGTGTACAATTTACATACATTTTGTCACTTTTACTTTGCCTGGTAATATAGTTTAAATGTAGATTGATTTAAATATAATGTAAAATCAGCGATGTCAGTTATCATGGGGTTGGCTCAGCTGCTTTCCTGACAACCGTGAGATATGGTCGAAAGCTCCAGAATAAGCTTGTATTTATTAGCCGACCTTAAAGCTTCTCTCATCACTTTTTTACATCATCAATGGATAAAAAGACCGCTTGTATGTGAAAGGTGTAGCTCAGGTCTAACGAGTGCTTTAGCATCTTTTATCTCATTTCTGTTTTGGTTTTACATGAGCCCCACCTTCAACTTCACTGTTGTGGTTCAGTGTCATTGCTCTCATCAACCTCCTTTCAGGCGGCTGTTTTCAGTGAAAACGCTTAAATAAAACCCGCTGTATGCCACCTGCCCACCATCAAACAACAGACGGACACAGTCAGTGGCTAGCTGGTGGACATACTGGAGCAATTAGCAGCTAAAAAGCCAGATGCTTTTCTCAGGTGCTGGTGGAGACCAAAACAGAGCTGAAAGGAAAGTCAGTATTGGACCTGCAGGCATCAGGTGAACAGCGACATGACTCCAAATGTATGCTAATGTTGCTCCTGGCCTGCACCACTGTCTACAACTGTCATAACAACTTTATAATGTGATATTATATTATAATTTACAGCTTGTGGCACTGGAAAGTGGCAAATGGTTTTAAAAATGCAAAACAACTGGTATGGTGCTTCAAAGTCAAACCTGAGCAGTATTTAAGTTAACAAGAGAAAAAAAAATATGACCCAGGTGGGCAACTGGTCCTACTGTGCTCTTGTGGTGTGGCTTTAGGGTAAAAAAAGAAGCTGGGAGGTGTCCTATTAAATGTCCTGGTTACATGAAGGTCTCAAAAAAGGGCATTGAGAGAGCAAGGACAGTTCTATCTTATCTTGTACACACTAAAACTAACACCATAACAAAACAGTTAATAATTTATAAACAGTCAAAGCCTCGAAGCTTCATTGTATTGCTTTGATAATGAGACACACACTGTTGGTTAATTACTTTGTGTAAGTAAGGGATGTGTATCAATAGCTATTAGACAGAAAGCATGCCACTGTACTGTGTCATGGGTAGAAAGGTCTTTTCCAATGGAAAACAAAAATTACAATTGTTTGCATGCATGTAGTTGGCAAATTGTTAGGAAAATGAAAGATATCCAAAGAGAGTTTGAATGTGAAACTATTACATACTTAGAATTCTATGGTGCCAGTTTGGTATTTTATTCAACGCAAGCCTTCCACCATCACCAAGACCTATTTATTGTGATTGTTTACTCTGGTATTTAAGATTGCAAAGAATGATTAATCAGGTGGATCATTTTTCTTAACATGCTGTATAAGATGTTGATTTCTTCATTCAGTGTGCTCGATGGATTGATCTCAGTGCACAATTGCGGGATGTGTGGTTTCTCTCTGATGCTGGCGAGCATTCAAAATTGAATTCCCCCACGGGCACAAAAAACATTCCAGCAGAGAAAGCCATTTGGAAATGATTAGGGGTATTCCCCACTCTCTTTTTACACACAGAGAGAGCTGGAGATACTCACTATGCAACGGTAAGGGTAGGAGAGTTGGATATTCCCTTCAATCCCGACTAAACTAAAACAGTGAGTCAGTGTTTGCCAATCGTTGATTTCACAATTTTTGTATGAGACAGCAAGAGGTAGAATAAGTCTGACTGGTTGAGTAAAACATCATTTTATGGAGCCCGAATTCAAATGAACCACTCGGCAGGTGCATTCAAATGATGCTGCTGTGTGGTAACAGGGGTGGTTCTCTCAGGTGGTTTTTACCGCAACGCAGACCAGGGTCTAGTTTCAAGAGAGTTTTGTCCGAAAAACAAAAATTGCAGTTCCATGTCCAATCAGGAGCTGAGTGAAGTCAAGTCAGTTTTATTTATATAGAGCCAAGTTATCTCAGTGCACTTTTCATATAGAGCAGGTCTAGACCGTACTCTTTATAGTTACATTTACAGAGACCCAACATTCCCCCATGAGCGAGCACTTGGCGGCAGTGGCGAGGAAAAATTCCCTTTTAGCAGGTAGAAACCTCGAACAGAACCCGGCTCGTGGTGGGTGGATGTCTGCCTCCAGTGAGTGTTACTAATAATAACAATAATAATAATGATGAGACTGAATATAAGTCTAACAATAATAATTGAGGCAGTGGGTGCTGAGCAGAATCATGGGGGCAGAAGGTGGTTTGCAGTCCCAGATCCAGACTCTGCAGCACCAGGGGCAGAAGTACCTGCAGAAAGCGACAGGAGGAGAGAGGAGAGAGACGAGGAAGAACAGAACTACAGGAGAGAGAAGAAGCCAAGTTAGTAACGAGCATTGATGCCATATGAATGCGTACAGATGGAGAGAGGAGCTCGGTGCATCATGGGAAGTCAACCGGCAGTCTAGGCCTATGGCAGCATAACTAGGGGGTGGTTCAAGACAAGCCTGAGCCAGCCCTGACTGTAAGCTCTATCAAAAATGAAGGTTTCAAGCCTACTCCTAAACCTGGAGAGGGTGTCTGCCTCCCGGACCCAAACTGGAAGATGGTTCCACAGTAGAGGAGCCTGATAACCGAAGGCTCTGCCTCCCATTCTACCTTTGGAGACTCCAGGAACCACAAGCAAGCCTGCGTTCTGGGAGCGCAGTGTTCTACTGGGGTAATAGGGTACTATGAGCTCTTTCAGATAAGATGGTTCCTGACCATTAAGGGCTTTGTAGGTGAGGAGGAGGATTTTGAATTCTATTCTGGATTTTACAGGGAGCCAATGCAGAGAAGCTAACACAGGAGAAATGTGATCTCTTTTCTTAGTTCCTGTCTGTGCTCACGCTGCAGCATTCTGGATCAGCTGGAGAGTATTTAAAGATTGGTTGGGGCAGCCTGATAATAAGGAATTACAATAATCCAGCCTAGAGGTAACAAAAGCATGGACTGGTTTTTCAGGGTCTTTTTGAGAGAGGATGTGCCTGATTCTTGCAATGTTACGTAGGTGAAACAAGGCAGTCCTTGAAGTTTGTTGTATGTGAGATTTAAAGGACATATCCTGATCAAAGAGAACTCCGAGATTCCTAACGGTGGCGCTGGAGGCCGGGGCAAAGCCACCCAGAGTAAGTGTATCATTAGACAGGGTGTTTCTGAGGTGCTATTTATTGATTCTTTTAATTTCCATACCTGCTTTTTCCTGTTCAGGGACAAGGGAATTTAAACAGGAAGCAGGGACACAGGTTAATTCAGCTAACATTTAATGTCAATTCCAAGCCTTCACTTCACCTGAATTGAATTTGATAAGAGGAAACTGGAGCACCTAAAAAAAAACAAAAATGAGATCATGCAGGTTCCGAATAAAAGTCTCGTTGACTGTTGAATCCAGGACCTTTTTTTTTTAACTGCAAGATTAAACACAACTTCAAATCTTCCCCTTTTTTGTCAGCGAACTAGCTGCTGCTTAACGGCAAAGGACACACCCACCGGCCGCTAAGGTCTTTAGTGAGATCAGACAGCCTCTTCACTTCAAATACCTGGACCGACCTCAGGGCGGTGGCACAGATGTCCTTAAACAGCAGCTAAACCTGCTGCCGCTTTTACAAAGGATGCTTGAGTCTTTCCACATCTTCCCTATCATGAAAAAACAAGTGACGTTTGCAGAAAGTCGGACGGTCCACAGGCTCCGTCAAGGCGAGGCTTTGCCACGGTAAAGTAATAATTTAATTCTAGTGCACGGCTGCAACAAATGTTCTCTCCTTATTATGTTTTCCAGCCCATGGGTGACATGACACTTTAATATTGCTCTTCCTGTTGCAGGAGAACTGCGATGAATGAGTCAGAAATGGGTAAGTGAAAATCCCACAGTGACGCTTAGTCAGCGCTAAAGAAAAGTATAAGCAGAAATAGAAAGGAGAAACCTGATTTACAACTGTGCTGGGTCGGCTTTTTATCCAGCGTGTTGAATCCACTGTATTCTGCCTATTTCTCTGTCTTTCATTGGCTCAGATTACACATGTACATACACAATCTCCCTGCTAAATGAACAAAATATGTCTAGTATCCTGTCTGCTGTGAAACCTGAGAGGCAGGCTTTGTATTGGGGACACGGGGCTGTGAGGAGATCGGTGGAGAAGAGGGGAAATCCTACACCTGAACCTGACCCCGGTCACGCCTGATAAGTTACAGGAAGAAAAACTCACTCGGGCTGTTTTCTAATTAGAAGCTCTTTGGTTTGGCAGTTTAACAGAGCCCGCATGCAAAACTCTGGTTTTGGCTCACGTGGACCGGAATACACACAAAACACTTCACCAGCCAAAGATGAGCTCTTAGACTGGAGGAGAATCTTTTAAATGAACTACTGAGCGACCTTAAACTTAACTTTTAAAGTGGTTGGTGTTGGGCTTAATGCCGCATTCACATCGTGTTGGGGGAAAAGCAATGATAGAGCGTCATACCACCTGTACTGCCTGTACAACTTGCAGGCAGTACAGGTGGTATGACGTTCTTTAAGGTCACCAAACACCATGAACTGGCCACTGAGGCACAAGACTCCGTCTGTTTTCTCTCTGGCGACAGCATTGAAAGGCGCCGGCGCAAACCTCAGCGGTGGTTTGAAAATCAACCGACCATCGGCCGCGAGAATTGGACCCCAAAACCGACACGTGACAACGACACAAATCCCTAAAACCATGACTGCAGCCCCGTTCTTGAAGGTAAACCATCGTGTCATTGTGCTCTATTTTGGATCTTGAACATTTTCCTTTACTTTAAAGTCCGTTGTGCTGCAAGTTTAGTTACCTTTGACTTCATGTTAGAACTTCAGCAACTGATGTAACCCAACGCTGTGCCATCCTGTGACTGAAACTAGCGAAAGGTCACGATACAATACAATTCAATGAAGCGCAGTGATACAAAGATGCCGTATCTGTGTCCGGCGTTCGGTGTGAGTCCCAGCCGGGGAAACCTGACCTCTGTTCGTCCCTCAGCACACAGCACTGACACCAGCGCAGAGGGAGTATCTGTACACCGTCGCAGCTTCCTACGGCACTGCACGCGTGCGCGACCTCATCACCCAACACTATGTGAACGTGCTGCACAGGTGTATACGAGCAGGTGAGGTAAAAAAAAAAAAAAAAAGTGGACATGCTTTCTTCAAGCTGCTTTTGTCCCTCAAAAGACGATGGTTTTGATTTTTGGCTTCAAATCCGTTCATTATAGGTTTTTTTTACACTTTCTAACATCCTGACCTATAAAGCCCTGCAGGAGCAAGTGCTTGAGACCTTAAGACCTTATGTTTTTTCGTATATATCAGCAGAAATCCTATGTTTTTGTGGTTTCGGTTCCTTATCTGTTTACAGATTACCCAAATGATTGGCTCAGAACTTTTTTTATATCACGGTCAACACACCTCCCACTTGTAATAAAACAGCTCCTTCTTTAGGAACCTTTCCGTCCAGACTCAAAACTTCTCCCTGTATCGGTTGGTTGGTTCAGCAGCTGTGTTTGGTTGTGTGTTTCTTCTTCTTCTGTTTGAGTTTTTATTTGGAAAAGATGTGCATACATATACACCTATACCCACGTATACAGATGTGTACATTTATACTGACTTACACCATCTACAGATGTACATCTGTAAAAAAACAATTGGAAGTAAATAAACTGAAGGCAAAACAGTGAGTGAGGAAGGAAAAACAAAGAAAAAGAATGTGCGTTCAGGGGTTGGATCTTACCAAATACGTGTCCACTTATTTGTGTCTCCAATTCTTCCTTTTACCCTGATTTATTGAAGAGGAACAAAAACAAACAAACAGATAATAACACTAAAGTAGCTAAAGAACTAAGGGGAAATTGTCTCATCCAACTGGTTCACTTAAAATCTGATTGAAATGGTGACATGTTTGTCTACATACAAACTTGTCTCGTTAAATTCTTCTTTACGTTACGTTAATTTCTGAATCACATTAAACCGATTTCGTGTAATTGCTTTCTTACTTGCAATTAACAAAATATCTAACATATCTTTTTCCTACAACCAATTAATAGCATCCGGTCTCCTGCCCAAATGTCTCCAAGCAGAATTAGATCAGTTTTACTCGTTTCTTTTTATTGCCATGGTTTTTCAATGTTTTATCTCCACTCGTTGTATTTTTTAGTTTTCTTTTGACAGGCTACAAATTCTAGCGTCTGTTAGTTCTTCTGATGTTTTCACTGCGTTTTGTAAAACATGTTGAGACACTTTTTTTTTTTTCAAATTTCGGCTGACAGAGACTACCTCGGAGTGACGTCTGTAACCTCACCTGAGAGTGAGAGTGAAACGCATCCATCAAAAACATGATCAGAAGTTTCTTCCAGGGCAAAGCACAGGGGGAGGATAAATACCGGTGCAAGACATCCTGGATATTATCATCACCATCACAAATGTTCAAGACTCTAGTTTCTTCTTCAGATAAGACAACTCTGGCGTTTTTTTTTTTTTTAAGACTGCTTCTAATGTGGAGTAATTTTGCAGAAAGTCTATTTCATTGTACCCCGTTTTGGGGCCCATTTAATCAAATAGATATAATTATTTCATTCATATAAAACCATTCCTAAGTCGCGTTCAGTTGGTTCTTTGTTACCAGGAGCCAGGATCAGGCTGTCGGAGGAGGAGGAGGAGGAGAAAGGGGAGGAAGGAAGGACCGGACGATTCTCTGAGTGAATGTTTGAGTTCGCTCTTTGTGGGACAACGGGAAGACGGCTCATTCTCACGTTTATGACTTTTTCTCCAATTTATGACGCCACAGTAACTTTTTCAGGGTATCTGAAGGTCATGAAAAGTCTTAAAAAGCATTGATTTCAGTTTCCTAAAAAAAAAAAAAGAAAAGAAAAAGGGCAGGATGTCTTAACTGTTTTTTCTAGCACGCCTTGGGCAGGAATGTTGGTTATAAAATGTCTCTGTGTGTGATTTTTGCAAAAACTGGCACAAAAATCTCCAGTGTAATTGTTCGAGACCTCGGATTTCATGGAAAATTCATATATAGACCTTCACTTTTGTTACCCTGTATTGTACCACAAAGGTACCAAGTATTTAGAAAAAGGAAGGAAGGAAAGAAAACTTGGGAGTGTCATTTATTCCCCTTGTTCCCCATTGTCTTGTTTTCTTCTAAATTTAAGTACCTGTAGGAAACGGTCGGTGTTTCAGTGGTACCTGATTCAAACAAGAAAAAAAAAAAAAACAACAAAAAGACAAAACGCTGTAAACCATGTAAACAACAGATGGAGTGAAATTAGATCTTTATTGTGGAGAAAAAAAAAAAAAAAGACTGAAGGGTCGACTACATGAAGCTAAAGGCCTGTTGGTTGCATGTTGAGGGTATGACGAGGGCGAAAATTAAAAAACAAAACAAAAACAAAAACCAAAAAAAACAAACCAGTAGACAGAAAATGGCACCAAATATTCCTTTTGATAACAAATACATGTGACATGATTGCATTTTCTACAGTTACCAAATGCCAGCCCGGAATCAAGCAAATGCTGTTGGCATATAAACAATATAATACACAGGTCTTTTAGAGTTAGGTTAGTCAATAGTTGTTACGGGATTAACATTGTGGTGACTGTGGGGGGAGCTGCGGCCCCCTGGTGGAAAGGAATGAAATTACAAACTGAGCCACGTTAACCCAACTCTTCCCCTCTTCCTCCGTGCGACGTCCCTTTAAGACTTCTTGTACTCGATTCTCTCCACCTTCACGTCGTCGCCGATCAGCTGATAAACGTACGTCACCACCGTGGACGCCTGGATGTCCATTAATACAAAAGAGGGGATGATGTTGCTGTGAGGAGAGAGGACAGACGTGTTTCGGGTTAAGCCTTGTCCTGCACTCCTGACCTGCTCCTGGCTGTTCTGCGGATTCACCTGTTGTACTGTATGTCACACCGGAGGGGAGCTTCAGATGCTGTAAACATCTCTGTCTTGGTTCGAGTGGAATCACTTGTGGTCATAAAATCAGTTTTTCCTCGAGAACAAGCCTTCCTTTTTCCTCTAATGTTTATTCTTGTAACTTCAGGAGAGTTACATGTATATCATCAGGGTTAGGGACGGTCTTTAATCTGCTGGTTTATGCCTTTTATTTTATTTTTGTAATTTCACTTTGATGACAGTATCCTCTGAATTTTCTACTGCCAGACTGTACACCGACACAGTACTTATGTACTGATCTACTTTATCATATTCCTTGTATATTTGTACCTTTAACGGGAAACGGGTTTGGGGTTTGCTCTTTATATTGAAGTTAGCAGTGGTTCTTCAGTATGTTATCAGTCTTAACTGTTTTGTTGGTTTCTCTGTGGGAAGCCTGCCCTAGATTATACACTATTACACTGTAATTTCTAGTGTATATAGGATTCTGTAAGATTTTAGTCATTGTAATTGTCCTTTTTACATGGACTAGCTTTCACATTCAGGTGCCTCAGTAGATTTATACAGGACGTGATCTCTTTTGGTCTTCAAGCTCTGACGACGGCTCACTTGTGCCGAAATGTCTGCACTGCGTAACCGCTGCCTCTCTGGAGGCTTTTTTGCTCGGCCTGCTATCATTAAGACATCTTGTGCAGCCGAGCACACCTCCCTACAGTTTTGACCGTCTTTGTGTCTCTACCCACCACGACTTGCAGTGACGTTACTATTCACCGCTGACCCCTCTATGCAGTATATTGATGTTTTTCTTCATCAGTGATACCAGCTCCTGCGCACTTGTACATTTCTGGGAGCGAAGCAAATAATCACGCTGCTGCTCACATGGTCCAAAGTCTTATTTACTCTGCTCACAAGTGAACAATGTGATGTTTTCCTGCAGTTTTCTTGTCCAAGTCATCAATCAAAAATCCAAATTAAAACTGAATTAAAATGGGTCAATAAAAAGTGAAAATTTAGTGAAGAGATGTAACTTGTGAGATATTCCATGACTGCTCCCATGTTTTTTTTGATTTCATACTGGTATTAGATACGAGATGCATCCTAGAACAGGAATGAGAAGTCTTCTAAAACAAAGCTTTCCTCTAATATAACCATCAAGGATTGAGTCTGCGGGCCTGCAATGTCAACACAGCACGTTGTGAAAAAGCCAACAGAGCTTCACCGGCGTGACTGGCTCTCCTACCTTTCCAGTGCGCTGTAGGCTCCTGTGGCAGAACCAGGGTTGATGTAGAACTTGTTTTCGTTCTCAAACGCCTCGAACTTGTGCGTGTGCCCGGAGATGAGGATGTCGACGTCCAGCTGTCTCTGGAGCAGTGCCAGGCTGGCCATGTCGCCCCAGGGGATCACCTGGTGGCCGTGGATGAGACCGATCTTAAACTGGCCCACTGTCACCACCTTCTGCTCTGGGTAGTTCAGGTTCTGAGAGGGGGCGAGAGGGAACATGTCAGGGCACAAAGCACAAGCGCAATGACATTTATTCACCGCTTTTTTCACCTGACAGTGCTATCTCTGTGATAATACACTTGCTCTTAATGGTCTACTAATGAAAACTGTGATGTGCAGAGTAGAACTGCAATGATCAATTAGTGGATCAATAGGAAATTAATTGAAAACTATTTTTATAACTGAATAACCGTTTGTCATTAAAGCAAAAATGCCAAACCTTTGATGGTTCTGATGTGAGAATTTTTAAGAATTTGTTGCTTTTATTTGTCATGCATGATAATAAATGGAATATCTGACATTTTATATAGAGAAAATCAATCATTGATTAATTGAGAATTGGCAGATTAATCAATAATGAAATTAATTGATAGCCGCAGCCCCTAGTGCACAGGTTTAACTAGACACACCAAACAGTGGAACCAGCTGCAGTGTCACAGGATTTAAGGATTTCTATTCTTAAATATCCCTGTTTATAATAATTCAATTTGCAAGGAGGAAGCCATTGTGATTTCATTACAGAGCGATAGGTCTTTTAGTACCGGCAAGAGATCCATTTCCTTCCTCCTTGCGATTAAATATTCAGGCACATAAATTATGATTTTTTTCTCTGTCTTTCCCCTCAGAGGCCCTCATTGGAAATTTTAATGGATTTAAACCAACAGTGGCATGTCTCCCACTGACTTAGATCTCTTCCAGACCGACTTGTGTCTACTTAGTTACTGATATATCCCTTTTGCACCCATACTGTCAGTCCAATTCATATCATACATGGTGCTTGCCCTTAAACACCTCTTCTACATTTACCTCTTCTTTATCCCTTACCCTGATTAAGGCAACTAGGTTTCTTCTTTTCTTGTCGTACAGTCGAGTGTTATAATTACGGCAGTGTTTAAGAGCCATTTGCTAGGCATTAGATTCCTCTTTAACGAGGTTTCTGGATTATTCACTACATTAAATTTAAGACTTTTCAAGACCTTTTTTGATACCACACAAAACCCAATTTAATATCTTTTTTCAATGTCATACTGGTCAAAGAAAGAGGGAAAACTAGTAGGGATATTAAAGCCTACAATTATTTATTAAGCTCATAAGTTTATCAACATTTGCATCACATTTTTTCAGTACTTCCTAGTATTATATAACAATAATTCTTAGTAATCAAGTTAATCAATTAACATTACCTGAACCCGGATAAGTGGTGGAAATAATAACTTAAATTAATAATTATCGATAATAATTACTTAATTTAAGTTCATTTCAGTTTGTGTTAAAAGGTCATTATGAGACTCGATCTTCCAAGGTACTGTAGCGTTAGTGGTGACAGTGTTTGCTGCAGGTCTGATGGTGCTGACTGAAACTCCACCAAAAAACAAAAAGCCTCAACAGTTTCCTGCAGCACAATCCACGAGTTTCACTTGTAGTTTATAGATTTGTAACATCTCCTGACAACCTGCAACCACTTTTAAAAAAAAATTACAACTAATGTTACTGTCTATGGCAGACAAGAAAACATATTCAACATCTTTGTAAATTAATTTAAGTTTTTTGATACCTACTGGAGGAAACTGATTTCAGTGCTTTCTAGGATTTTTTTTAAGACCAGCAGATACCCTGTGTACGTTGTCCAGAAACATATACAGACCTCATCAAAGTCTCCTCGGACTATGTGGACGTCTCCAGCGAGGGTTTTCAGGTAGTCATAGCTCTCCTTGGTGCAGAGGTTTCCTGTGCAGAGAATGTGCTGGATCTTCCCCGGGACCAACAGCTTCTTGAACTTGGCTGGCAGGGTGTTGCACCGATGGGGGATGTGCAGGTCACCTAACACCAGGACCAACTGATAACATTGCACACACACACACACACACACGCACACATGTGCACGCACGCGCACACACACAAACACACCAATGAGCCCCGCGATTGTCCAGACTGTGTTGTGGCATCTGAACATTGAAAAAAGCAGTGGGCCCAGGATAGTGCCCTGCGGGATGCCGCAGGTCATTTTTGCAGCAGAGGACAGTGCACACATACTCCCTCATAACCACTGTACTCCTCTGTTAGTTATTATTCATTTGTCTTCCATTTTCTTAAAAAAATTCCAAAGAGTGTCCAGTTTTATGTTACTGCACCCGAACAACAGCACACTCCAGACTAATTTAGTACAGTGGATAAACAGTAAATAAGCAATGTTTGTGAGTAAGAAGCTATATTGATTGTCTGAATTCAAACTGGGTTGTGAATGTTACCTCTTATTTATTCCGAAAAAAGACCATAGTGGAAAAACATGTTTTGAATCAGCACAGTTGGATTTCAGACACTCAGTTACAGATACAGGACATACACATACAACAATGAGACACCAACAAACCTGAGGGTCTCATAATAAACATAAACCCCATAAAAAAACTTTAACTCCACTGGCCATCAGAAGTATGCGGTATATATTAATTGTAGTAGTCTGTTACTACTTAGGTGAGTAACAAACCAACATATTAAAGGTCCCATCGTACACCAAATATCAGTTTAGTTGAAAAACTGGTGCAAACAGTTGGTGAATTAAGAGACAAACCAGGAGCTCTGAGTGAGGGACAAAAGTTGAATGTGTGCTATTATGGGATTTTTTTTTGTCACTTCATACATATGAATTGTCAAAGCACTGCTGGGTATTTCATCTGTTTGAGTGACTACATTTAAAATCGAAATTCATTTTTTCCTGGTAAAATAGGTCCTGTTTGGCTCTAACCTCAGCCAAGACTTGATAAAAATCAGGCCTTCTTCTAGCATCTGAATTGGAAAACCTACAGTCAGGAGGTTTGATTTGAGATAACAGGCATCATGAGTAGAGATTCCCAGAAAGAAAAATAATAATAATTTTAATTTGTAAAACGTCTTCAGGAATATTAATTCTACGCTACCTGTGCAACAGACTTTTTAACAAGCTCTTTCAAACCAATATGGTTAGGTTTAGGTTTCCTGCTGTCCTAAATCTGTATTTATTTGGCTAAATTAGCAATTAGGAAGTTTTTCTTTAGGACAACAGCCGAGAGCAAGTGTAACTGAAGCATCGCAGCCTGCCGGGCACCAGATCACTGCGCTGCAGCTGCTGATTTAGCAGCGGCTGGTTGTGCTGTGAGATGCAGAAACAGCAGACCTCCACGGCTGTGCAATCCCAGCCCCATGTTAGTGTGCCAGACAGAAGAGTGAGCAGAAAACAGGGATCCAACACAGAGCGAGGGCACTTACCCGGTGACCAGCCTGGTTGATTGGAGACACATAAGGAAGGGGGAGTGGGGAGGGGGGTGTGCGTGGAGAGAATGACACGAGGCATGATCAAAGATTGGGGAAAAAAATACAAAAAGAACAAAGAGACAAGAAAGAGTTGGGACAAAAGGGGAAAACTGAAATTAGAAATTAAAAAAAGTGAATGGATTAAGTAGATAGATATTAATCATTCAAAACCAAATAAGAAAAGTTAAACAACAATGTGGTTGAATCAACTGTTAATGGTGGACGGTTAGTGATAATGACAAAGCAAAAATCCTGTGGTCACCTGGCTGATTGTGACAAAATGCAAAATCATGTGGTGAAGCGACTTAAAGTGTTGACTGGAATTTAGTTATAATCAATCAACCACGCGGGTTTGAACTGAACCCAAACGTGTTGTTTCTACACATATCTTCATTCAAACTAAAGCTGAAACGATTAGTCAGTCGGCAGAAAAGTAATCAGCAACTATTTTAGTAGTCGATTACACAGATAAAATGCCAAAAATTTGCTTGTTCCTGCTCCTCCATGTTAAGGGTTTTCTGTTTTTCTCTGTTTTATACAGTTGCAAATCGAATATTTTGGTGGTTTGAACTGTTGCGAAGACAAAAAAAAGAAAGAAAAAGAAAGATACATAGAGAACTCAGGTTGGAGTCTGGAAAGCTGTGATGAGCATTTCATAAACTTAACAACTAATCTTTTAATGGAGAAAGTCATTGGCAGATTAACTGATAATGAAAACAGCTTTTAATTGCAGCCCTGCTCCAAACTACCGTCCAGCCTGTGAAATATTCAGATGGGGAAAAAGAAAAACAGAGAGGATGAATGAATTACCGAGTGAATAACTTGCAGTTGTGGTCTAATGTAATTTGACATTTTTTTCTAACTAACACTCAAAAATGATTTAACGTTCAGTTCTTGTTAAATATGGAGTGGTACACATCATTAATGCTGCACAGGCAGGGTGCCTCACAAGATAGAGTAGCTGCTAGCCTGTTAGCCCTGACAGCTAGCTGGTTGGCGAACAGGAAAAAGTGAAAACAATGTGGCGATATCGATAAAACAGACAACAAGAACGGCCGATGAATAAATACGACAAACTGAGAAACGACGGTGGTGATGAAACGAAAGTCCTGCATCTTGCTGAACTGGTTTTTGTAACTAAACTGCTCAGCTGTCATGTGACCGTTGATCCATCTCGGAACGAAGCTTCACAAAAAAAAAAAAAAAAAAAAAAACATATTTAGACTCTGTGGACGCACTAAAAACCGCGATGTCGCCCTCCACACGTCCACGACTAGTATGATAAAACGTCTTGCAAGCGACGTACTCGAAACGCGGGCTAGAAATGTGGGAAATCGTGGCCTTTTCGCCATTTCATACTCACCATCTTCTATTTTGCTGTCTCTCCGAGTCAAGTTAAGGAAGCACCTACGCATGTACAGCGTCACGCCGTCAGCCAATGAGAACAGAGGATTTCAGAGGTTGAGTCAAGCTGAATTTAATACTTCCTTTTGCCCTTTCGGAGTAAAGCATGTACAACTTGACGCGCCACAGTGATGCAAATTGAGCACAAAGAGATACAAAATGAGCATAAAAAATGTTCAAAGAGAGACTCAGTACGATTAAAAAAAGAGATGCAAAAGACTACTGAATTACTAATGGACTACAGAAAGGTGCAAGAGGACCAAAAAGAGACACAATTGGACCACAAAAAGATTAAAAACGAGCAGAAAGAGTCTCAGGACGATTACAAAGTGATGCAAAAGACTACAAAGACGACAAAAAATGACAGGATAGATGCCCACATTACCACAGAGAGAGGCCAAACAATCACAGAGAAACAAACCAACAAACAAAAATTACAAAGAGAACAAAATTCCAACAGAAAGGAGTAAAACAAACACAATGAAATGCATAGAGAAGCAAAACAGGCGCGTCGTTTGTAGTCGTTCGCACCTCTTTCAGTGCCCTTATTATCCTCATTATTCTTCCAAGGTTAGATTACATCTCTAACATTATTTCACGACTCCGAAAGACCATTTTGCTCATGTATCTCAAAAAAAACAAAAACAAACCAGTACGACCACAGCGGACGTTTAGTCTGAAACGTATGCTGCCACCGGAAGTAGCTAACCGCGTTGTAGCCGTCACCTTGACGTCGTCGGTAAAAGAGCCGTCAGTAGCAGCGTTTCGCAGAACATTCGAGAGGTAAGGTGCGAAATAAAATCATCGCTTTCCCCTCGGCTCGGCCTGACGTGGATGTCTCACCGATGTTCGTATTTCCACCGAAACTGCATAGTAGCTAACTGTAGCTGACTGGGTGTTGACGATACTACTTAATGACATTACCTTAACTGGACCGCGTCGACGGCTCACGGCTATTAACTGGCTACGCGTTAGCATCTAGGTCTGGACTATTTCCTGGAGTTCTAACGTTATGCGATTTGGTAACGGGCAACGCCAACGGCGAAGTCGTATTTAGACACTTGGTGGTATCGCCACACTTTTTACGAACGTATATTCAAAGATAGTTTGTCCATTTTTAGGGCCGGTTTGACGGCTAAACACGTGTAAAGTTAACTGTAGCCAGTTAGCTTCTCACTGAGCTACGTTGCATTAAAGCTTCTTGACCTAACGGGAACATTTGAGGATTGTTAAGTTTAGTTTCGTTTAAATGACAGTTGTGTGAACGACTGGCGGCTGTCACACCCCACGATGCTAACGTTAGCGTTTTAGTCCGCTGGTTTGTGTGGGATAACAATACGTTTCTTCTCTCGAAAGGTCCCCCCCGAAAACCCCGAGGACGTTCCAGAAACCCTCCCTCTGTGACCGAGCCTGGCACCTGCACCGTTTGGACGCTTTCGGGTGTTTAACTGTGCATCTTCGGGAGCCAGAAAACCATTAAGTAACCCTGCTGCAATCAATACAACACCAACATCAGCCATCCACCACCGTTCACTGCGGCTCTTGGACGATCAGCGTTGTGTTTATGTCTTTGTTTTGCGAAAACGGTGAGTATTGGACGCGGTTTGTGACCTGCCTTTGGACCTTTCAAGGTTTTATTTATCACTGCGTTTATTGTGCAATATGACATGTTTTCTGGGCCACTGTATCAAAATGGCGTCTCCCAGTCCCGTCACTCGTGTGCAGTGACTGTATGACGCACTCTGCACCAAGCATCCAGCTAAGCTAGCTAGCCTCCCCCTGAAATAGTCTCGACCTCTGCCCTTCTGATTCACCTCAGCCCCGGACGCCACGGTGCCACTGACGAGCCTGTTGTTAGTCATTTCATGTGGAATCACCCTGCCAGTCTACAGACCGGGGCGTTAGTATTAAAGCCATCAGCAGAGAGAGAGTGGGGAGGGGGGTGTTTGGCAGCTGCTAGGCCTCCTGTTTGTGACCCATTAACAAGAGCAGGCCTTATGTGACTAAAGCCAGAGGCCCTCATGTAAGACAAAAGGCTTTTTTTTGTGTGTGTGTGTGTGTGTGTGTGTGTGTGTGTGTGAGTGTGAGTGTGTGTATGTATATGGCCACAAAAGCGGGGGAAAGCATCCAGTTTTGCGGCTGGGTTTTATTTTTCCTCTTTGGACTAATCTGCTGAGCTTGCTTGCCCGCTGTTGGATCGCATGGATATTTGCTGGATTTGCAGTATTTTCAGAGTGCAGAGGCCTGAACCCGGCCTGTTCATATTTGTAATCAGTCGGGTAATGCAGGAATATATGCTCAGACTTGTTTAGCTTGAGAAATATTTGCATAAGGGGCTCTGCAATATCCCTCAGCTGTATCTGAGAGAAATGGGATCCTCTATCGCCTTTCGTAACTCAGCCTGGTCTGTTTAAATGGTGCCAGTCAGTCAAAAATCCTCATGCACCGCAGGAATCAGTTGTATTATGGTCTTGTGGATTGTGAGCTGTCAAGAGTACAAACCACTTTGATTACAAAATAAACTATAAAATCAGGGCTGCAACCACAATGTACTAATTAATGCACTTATTATAACTTATTGTTTAGCTTTTAAACTCAGACAACAACAACAATCTTTGTCACAATCTCCCCCGAGTTTTAATTGTCTGACCAGCAGTCTAAAACACAATGCTTTCGTGGCCAAGTACAGTAAAGGTTTACATTTTGAACCATTATAGATAATTGCACTGGTCAGTGTTTTTTGAAACAAACAAACAAACAAAACAAGAGAGAATCGATTATCAAAATTCTGTAAGTACTTTTCTGTTTAAACTGGCACAGACTTAAGTGTTGTAACTAACTGCATATCTACCCATATGTTACCGGGGAAATACCACTTTATCAGTCTAAGGTACAAAATTAGGGCTGCAACTAACGATAATTTGTATTCCTGTTTAATCTGTTGATTATTTCTATTTTTGATTAATGGCTTTTTCTATAATATATCAAAAAATAGTGGAGAGGTTCCATCACATTTTCATTGTATAAGGTGACCTATTCAAATGTCTTGTTTTGTCTGACAACAGTCTAAAACCAAAGAGATTCAGTTTACTGTGATACAGATCACAGAAAAGCAGCAAATCCTCATGTTGGAGAAGCAGAAATCGGAGACTATTTGGTGTTTTTTGCTTGAAAAATTACAAAATTGATGATCAAAATAGTCTCGATCAACTAATTGATTATCAACTTATTTTAGCTCTGTTTACAATTTTAAAAAAAAAAAAAACTGGGACTAACACTTTTAGTTATAATAATCGGTTTAGTAAAGCTGGCTAGGGAACACGGAGTTACTCTTAAATAATTTCCCTGATTAAATTTTAATTTTGTTGTTTTTTTTTTTTGTACCTCTCCTCTTTCAGAGCTGTTGCGCAGCCGTTGGAACCTGTGTGGTGGAAATCTAGCCTTCAAGCAAGGAGCTTGCGGCCACAGCGGCACAACGTTTTTCATGTCAGAGACCGAGCACGCTTGCAGTCGTTTATGTCATCCCCTCTTTTCCAGACAGAAGATCCCGAAAAATCCCCAACCAAGATTCTTTTATCTTACTGATAGTGCTAACATCCAACCAAAATGTCTGTCAACGTCAACCGCAGCGTGTCAGACCAGTTCTACCGCTATAAGATGCCCCGTCTGATTGCCAAGGTAACGGCTTGCTGTCGCAGATTTTCAGTGGCAGTTTCTGTAGGTTCAAATTTTTGGAAATGTTTGTAAAGTTATCACAGAAGTGGAAAGAACATCATCACGTTGACTCTGACTAAATCGAAGATGCATGAGATAAGATTTAATTAAGTACGTATTGAAACTTTCTTTCTGTAGCGGGAACAGCGTAATTTTTGCTAACTTTTTGTTTTTTTGTTTTTTTAACTTCCTTTCAGGTTGAAGGCAAAGGGAATGGAATCAAGACAGTTATTGTCAACATGGTTGATGTTGCAAAGGCACTCAACAGGCCTCCAACATGTAAGTAACACCATGTGTTGTATCATCTTCTGTTTTTCTTACCCCACCATGTGGCTGGTATTTAACCAGAATCTGGGAAAGTCCATTTGCACCAAGAGATCAACCAAAAGACCAGAACAGCTGCGTTTTAGCTCCCACTGATGCCATGTATCTGTTTTTAAGATTTACTTACATTTCTCCCTCTTTTTTCACTTCTGAATTTACTGTAAGGGATTTAGTAAAAATGCTTTAATCAGACATGTCCCCAATCATCAATTATGGCAAGAAAGTTAGTGTTCAGAAGTTTAAAACTGAGCTGTAAATGAAAGGGTTTACCTGAGTCAACACCCAAGTGTGTAAGGAATAGGAACCTGCTTTGCCGTGATAGCACTCATGTCACTTTGGTCGCGATGACACTCTGCAAAGTTCTGTTATTCTATGGGAAGACTAAAGTGATGCGTACTGTCATGCTTCAAAATGGGCTCAGCAGGGGACGCTCATCTCTGACATCATTTCTGCTCTCCTCCGCAGACCCAACCAAGTTTTTTGGTTGTGAACTCGGCGCTCAGACCCAGTTTGATACCAAAAACGACCGTTACATCGTCAACGGATCCCACGAGGCGAACAAGTTGCAGGACATGCTTGATGGGTTCATCAGAAAATTTGTGCTGTGTCCCGAGTGTGACAACCCTGAAACTGATCTGGTAAATGAATTGCAGCATCTTTAAAGAAATAAAGTTTTGAAATAATGCTTGGTCGTTTTATTGTAATTTCACAAGTTAATGGAGTCTGAAAGAAAAAAATAAGGGCGCTGATTTCCCAGATAATTATTGTATTTGAAGAAATTTCCAAAAATATAAAGTATTTTAAATCAGCAATAGAGATTTCCTTGTAGCGGTTTATTTGACTTGTGTAGTTGCTTTTTAGATCTAATAAGATTTTATTTCTTTCTCACAGCATGTCAATCCCAAGAAACAAACCATCGGCACTTCCTGTAAGGCCTGTGGATACCGCGGCATGCTAGACACCAGACACAAACTCTGCACGTTCATCCTCAAAAACCCACCAGGTGAGATTCTGTTCTTTCCTGTAATTAAACTTTGGTACCAACACGAGCAGTTTCGGTGGTCCAGTTCTCACTGGAAATGAAACCTTGGCATTCACGCAGCAGTAAATCTATGACCTATTTGATAATGATGATTATTTGCTTGTGGAATAACAGAGAGCAATGATAGTGGATCCGCATCTGCAAAGAAGGAGAAGGAGAAGAAGAACCGCAAGAAGGACAAGGAGAATGGCTCTGGCAGTGGAGAGGCTGCGAATCACGACAACATTGATGCTCCTCAAGCTGTGGTGGGTTATTTTACCCCGCCAGGTTTCCTATTTGGGTTTTTTGACCCATCAGGGATGAGTACTGAGCAGTCCTTCCAGCCTAATATTAACGACAAGTCACCTTACACACGCTCCTAAACTGCCAAGGTTTAAAAAAAAATAATAAATAAATAATCGCACCATATGGTTTCTCAGACGCTGTGCTGACGAATTGAACGACCTAGTTGAGAGCCGATCTTTGTTTTAGCGAATTCTGTTTGTGTACTCATGACTATCAGTATTGCTCAGTCCAGTGCCACTTTTGTTATTGTCCTCTGTGAATTGAGTGAAGTTTCATAAAATTGTCCACATGCTAGTTGGCCGTTAGCCTCTTCAACAGATCACAAAATTATGGTTGCTATTCATTTTGACCATTTCCCCCTAAAACGCTACCTTATTTGTTCTGCCTTTGGTTGCTGAGGAATTCTGTTAGTTTAGGAAACACCGGCCCTCTTTAAATATTGGGTTAATGGAAAACCCAATATTCAAAAAACTATACAAACTTCTGGTTTCTTCTTAAGAGCACTGCAGTGATGGCAATTTTAACACTATTGATAATCCAACTTAAAAAAAAAAAATCAATTTTCTCTAATTTATCATACATGGCTGGTCCATAAATACTTTGAAATCAGTTTCTGGTAGCCCGTCTAAGAACAACAGGTACATAGAAAATGATTGATTTTTAACAGATACAAGGATATAACTGGGAAAGATTACCATGTGAATAATTTGTATGTCTGATGAACACACATGGGACACACATAGTTCGTTTTGAATAAAATACCTCATTGTCCTCTCTATGTGAAGGTATATGAGATACATTAGCGGTTTTTAAAACCCATTGCAATTACATTCTTTTCAATTGACTTTCTATTTAAAGGGTACTATTGAAAGAGTGCTGACTCTTCAACACAAATTGCAAAAAACAAACCAAAACTATTAGTCTGGACCCTCCCCCCTTCATTTTGTCTCACCTCCCCCTGTGTCTGCCCCTCAGGATGGAGATGACGACGACGAAGACTGGGCGGAGGAGACAACAGAGGAGGCACAGAGGCGGCGAATGGAGGAGATCAGTGACCACGCCAAGAACCTCACGCTCAGCGAAGACCTGGGGAAACCCCTGGAGGAGAGGGTCAACCTGTTCTACAACTTTGTGAAAGTAAGAATCCCTCACTGGTGATTCATTATTAGACTTATTTACTTACAGCGTCTTTTTTGCTTCCTCTGTATATCTACTCCATTATAAATTTAGCTGTAATGATGGAGACACAACCACCAAATTGTAGTTAATTAGTGTGCCGTTGAAGAAAGGATTGCAGCTCGTTGTTTTCATGATAGATTCATTGATCAGTTATCATCCCGATTGATCAGTGCTTGAGTCTGTAAAATGACAAATGATGAAAAATTTTTCCATACATGTTACCAGAGCTCACGAGGGATGTGAGCAACAAAAATCCAAAAGTATCAAATTTATGAGCTGAAATGTAGAAAATCAGCAAATTTTTTTTTTTTCCAATTCACATTAGTAGAACTATAACCAAATGTAAATGTTTTGTTCTGTTTATCTAAAACGAACAAAGGCAAATAAACATAGTTTTTGGGGGAAAAAACTGTTTTCTTCTTTTCTTCTCTAGCATAAGAAGGAGAGTGGAACCATCAACGGGGCTGATAAGGAGATCTTGGCGGAGGCGGAGCGTCTGGATGTGAAGGCCATGGGCCCCCTCATCCTCAGCGAGCTGCTCTTCAGCGAGAGCATTCGCGACCAGATCAAGAAGTACAAACGCCACTTCTTGCGAGTAAGTTGAATGATGCGTGACTGTGGTTTTCTTCTATTTTCGGGCCCAGAGGCATTGAAAACTGAAACTTGAGAGGTGATTTTTCTCAGATGATTTTCATAATCTTCTCTCCTGCACCTCCACATGTTTCTGTAGAGCAAATGTAACGTCAGATTTTACCCTTGAGATCAGTTGACACTATTTTACCCTTCCTGACATTAGAGTGAGTGTTGGGTTTCCCCTCAACTGACTGTTCTCTGATTTAATTTCCCCTCAGTTCTGCCACAACAACAAGAAGGCCCAGAAGTACCTGTTGGGAGGCTTCGAGTGTGTCGTGAAGCTGCACCAGGTCCAGCTGCTGCCGCGAGTTCCCATCATCCTCAAAGACCTGTACGACGCTGACCTGCTCGAAGAGGATGTCATATTTGCCTGGGCAGAAAAGGTGGGTGTTGGAGTGTGCAAAGACCCATATATTGAACTTTTATTAAAACACTGAATTTACACACCAGTGAAAATGCTGCGGCTTTTTTGACCCAGACAGGAAAAAATGAGAGCATGAAATGCTGAACATTGATTTGCATTAGCTGATTAAGCTTTTTGGTATCGGCTCAGTATTAGCTTTGGTGCTTATTTTTGGCCCATAGGGGTCTTTAACTTAATACAGCTGTTAAAATGAGGATAAAATTTACATTTTTTTACCTTCATTACTTAAAGAGTGACATGACTAAAAGTTTAACCATTTTTGGAACATTAAATACCAAAATTCATATTTGCATCAACCAACATATGCTACCTTTCAAAGGATTTAGAACATCCCTGCTTTTCCAGTTTTTATAATTAGGACAACACTGTGCTTCAGGAAGTAGTTCTGTATGTTGGTATCAGAATGGTGGTTTAAAAAGACAGGTAACAGAGGAAGGTTGACTGGTTGGTCAGTGCTTCATCCTACAGCGAGACAATGACCCAAAACATTAGAAGAACAGAACTAGACGGTGGCTTCACATGATCGAAGACCAGTGCAGTCTCCAGACCTGAACCCCGTGGAGCTGGTTCGGGATGAACTTTCTGAACAATATTTGATTTCCATTGTAGAAACAATGTCACGTGTGTGTTCGGCTGCTGGATGAGTCAAAAATTTAGATTTAATGTACTTAAACAAAAAGGTTCATTGATTAATGATTTAAAAAAAATAACAACTTTTAGAAAATGATCATATCAGTTGTTCCCATATGCCTTGAAATTTTCTATAAATTGAATTTAAGTTGCCCATTAATGACTGTTACTCATTGTCAAACAATTGTTTGTGTATTTTACCTGGAGCACTGACCGTGATTAAGTAGCGAGGCTTTCGATAGAAGCCATGAAAAGTGCAGAAATCACCAACACTAATAATGTGGCTTACACGTGTCACATTTGCATAAACTTAAACAGTACGAGACTAAATTAGATTGTCTTCGTATTTATCAGAGCTGTTACCAGCCTGGATGACCCACTGACTTTGTTTTTCTCCACCAGGTTTCTAAGAAGTACGTCTCTAAGGAACTTGCCAAAGAGATCCACGCCAAGGCTGCCCCTTTTGTCAAATGGCTGAAGGAGGCAGAGGAGGAGAGCGAGGGCAGCGAAGAGGAGGAGGAGGAAGATGATGAGAACGTAGAGGTAAGAGCCGTAGATTACTTTAGAAGTTAGTTTTGCAGTGGTACAGTTTATCTGAAGTGGGTGTGTGGCCTGAGTTTTATTTGTAAGGAATCAAAATGAATATAGGAAACATTAAACCACATATCTCAGATTTTTTTTTTTTTTTTTGGCTGCTCACAGGAGAACTGAAACTACTTGTTTAAGTAGTTGTTCAGGCAAATATTCAGAAAATTCACTGCTTCAAGCCTCTGTCATAGGAAAGTGAATATCTTCAAATTCGTAAATTGATAAATCATAAAAATAACTGGCTGATTAATCAGTAATTGACATTTTTAGTTGTAGTCCTGTAGCACAGTCAGTCCACTTCTCAACCAACTTGGTCAAAATTTATTTTATGATTTAAAAAAAAAAAAAAAAAGATAGTTAAGAAGCAAATGTTACATTTAATTTAACTTAACCTTAGTTTAGTTGAAAGGGTTTTTCAGACTTTTTGAGTTTTGATATTGGTTTAAATTCCATTTCACTTCTACACGCGAGTATAAAACTGCAGTGGAATTAAACACGGTTTAGACTATAAAAAATAAATACATGGTCTTTCATCGACTGCAATATTGAAAAAATTGACCCTCAAGAAAGGGCTGGATATCAAACCACAACACATTTTTGGCACCGGCTGAAATGTGAAAACTTACAAATAAGGAAATTTGGCTCAGTGTGAGAACATTTTTAAAAACAAAAGCTGCTTTTGCTACAGTTCTCAGAGTAATCACAAGTATTGTTGCGCTATCAGTGCCAGAGTTTGGACGTTGTATCTGCGCTAGTGCTGAAATTTTTAAAAGATACACATCCCCACCAGGTGTCAGTTAAACGTGGTAGCCGTGGTCTCGAACCTCTGCGGACGGTGTGGGTGATGTGAACCTGTTTTCATTCAGCAGCTGAGACTGTGGTGTTGTCTGTCCTCAGGTGGTGTACTCGTCCTCTGCCCGCGAGCTCAAAGTGGAGACTGTGAAACCAGACACGCCTGAAAAAGAAGAGGACGACATTGACATTGATGCGATCTGAGTGACTCGGACGATGATGACGACGACGACGAAGATGATGATGCTTTTCTTGTGTTGTGGCTTTGAATCACGATGCCCTGTACGACCTAAATGGCTGGCCTTTCCCTCCTCTACTACCTGCCCCCTCCACCCTCACCCTTCTTCTCACCCCAGTCCCACAACCCTCTTCTGCTTTGTGGCATGACTTAACATAGCGCTTTACTTGCTGCACATTAACTCTGTGATTTTGAGATCTATTCAGTTGATGAAATGAAGTCGCTTTGGGGATTTTAATCATGGGTGTTTTGGGGGATCATTTTGACTGCACATTTTGTTTTTTGGTTTTTGGTCCCTGTATTTTTCCAGTCAATAAAGAATGAATGTTTTGCTATCCAGCACACTTGATCGTTAACTGTGCCATGGTCATTGTTATCTCTGTCCCGTCTTGAGAGGTCGGATTCGAAGTGACGAGTGGCTTGTCTTACGCCGTGTGTCCTTTACAGACACGTCTTACTCCGTTTTACTGACGGGGAACTTGCAAATCGGAATTAAATTCCAATTTACAGATGAAATAACTGGTTGAAGGAAAGAAAATTCACCACCAACAATTTTGATGGTTGATTAAGTCGCTTGGAAAGAAAAGATGCCAAAAATTCACTGGTTCTAGATTCTCGTGAATATTTTTCAATAATTCTCCTAGTCTCCTTTGTTTTGAAGTGTTTATTGGACATAAACAAGTTGAATCTGTCAACTTGAGCTCTGGGAAATTATTATGGGCGTTTTTCACTTTTATAAACTGAGGTCAATAGAGGGAAAACAGTCAGGACATTAATCAAGTGAAAACAGTTGCTCGCAGCTCTGTGCTGAACACGTAATTGTTTCATGGCCCAGTTATATATTTCACCCTGAACAAAGGGAGACACGACAGGCCGACCAATTATAAGTTATTCGAGACGAGATTCGTAGATAATGCGATAAAAGTCAATATTGGATTCAAATCATGATCTTGTTTGAAACCGTCTCTTGAAAGTTTTTATATCCAAAAATCAAATTTTACGTCGTGTCTCTGTAGAAACGTGTTACACATTGGATTTTAAAAAGAGATGTTCTATTTAAGATTTTTTTTTTTTTTTTAAACTGTAGAAATAGTTTGTTTATGGTCCATGGGAAAAAAATTACCATAGCAATTTCATGTAGTTCTGTGAGGCCAAATAAAGGGAAAAATGTTACATAAATATGCATACAGTAGGCACACACATAAGCCAGGACAGAGACAAGCTACACTACTAGTTTTTAATACAATAAGCAATACTGCAGTACACACGTCCCAGTCAAACACCCATAACTACCCAGCCTGCTCACATATACGCTAAGCTGTTCTGTTCTTTCCTTATTGAATATCGTTATAAATATTATTAGCTCACATTACAGTGAAGTTTTGAATGTATCGCAATATGAAAGGTAACTCAAGCAGGTCACAGGGTCATCCAGACAAAATAAACACACACAACACTTCTCAAGTGTGGGGAAATGTTCAGAGAAAAGTGGGGATTTTGTGGGGGGGGGCAAATCTGAATTCTGAGTCACTTGTTTAATCATGTGGCTTTTAATTCACTCTTGTGCAAGGGGGGGGGGGGGTTGTGTGGATAACAAACAAAACTCAGCATGGGGGGTGAATCTGCATCTATAAAAACTTAAACCAGTGTGAAAAATCCAATGAAACGCACAAAAAAAAAAAAAAAACCCCGCACGAGTAACGGTTTAAAAACGGTCTTTGTAAAGATTCACTGGGAGAATGAAAGGAGGGTTCTCGTCTTGTTATCCCGTGATTCCTTCCCTTACAGAAACGTGAAAAGAGAAAAGGGGAAAAAAGAGGTTTTCCTTTGAAGCCGACTAAATTCCCATGGAGACGTTTCCTCCCGAGCGATGACAGCCCTCTCTGTACTTTCTGGCCCAATGGGACTGAGGTCAGCCGGTTTCCTCACTTCCTCCGCCCGTTCAGCTGGACTCGCCGACGCCGCGTTCAGGTGCGGTCGGAAACAAGTGAGGACCGCATTTCAGCACAACAGGTCGCGCACTCCGACGGTCTAGATGTGGACTAGATCTTTTCTTCAGGGGCCTTTTATGGACGATTCCTAGTCCTGAGTTTTGTTTTTATTCTTGTTTCAAATAACTTTTGCTTGTCGCTGGTTTAACAGTGTATTCATCTTTCTTCTGTTGATTTTGCGTTTTTCATTTGCACCTTGTGAAGCACTCTAAAGCCCTGGCTTTCAAAAGTGCTCTGGAAATAAAGACTTACTTGCTTTCTCACTATATAGGCTGACATTTTAATTCATAGTAGAAATACTGAGGTCATGAGTTCATATGCCCCACCCAACTAAGACATTTTCGACCAACTGTTTTAAAGTTTACGTTTAAGTTAAAGTAATAAAACGTAAATCTAATCCACACACTTTAGGGTCCCTTTCAGTTTATTGTTGCAACCCTTGAATTCAGCCTAAAGATATCAGAGACTTCAAAAACACCCATCATGTGTGACATGTGTATGAGTTGAATGTACATTCATCAATATCCAGAAACTTTACACGGACGTGACTTTGGTGTTGGTTCAAAACCAAGTTTGAATCCTGGGCCACGCTACCACCATGCTGCCACTTTTTTAAAAACCTTGTACAAGGATTTGTTTCCAGATTTACTGTTTGTATCTAGCCATTAATGTATATTTTTACTGCTTTGTTTATTAGCCATGTTTTTCAGTCAGACTGTTTGAGTATCTGTTTTATCCAGTCAGCTACAACTTTGTGCATTTCTAAGATTTTAAGATCTTTAAAAAAAAAAAAAAAAAAATTTATATCAAAATTCAAGTCATATTTCATCCTCCACGAGTTAACACACACAAATTCAAAAGAGACTGCATCACCGGCAGCTTAATCAAATTCAATTTTGATTATAAACTCAACGTTTTAGTCATTTTTCAAGCAAAAATGCCAAATATTTTCTTGTTAAAGCCTCTCGAATGTGATAATTTGATGCTTTTCTTTGTCATAACTGATGGTAAACTGAAGACTTTGGGATTCTGGACAAATAAAACAAGTGATTTGAATACGTCATCCTGGTCTCTGGGAAATTACAGCGGGCATCTTTTACTATTTTCTGACGTTTTAGCAATTAATCGAGAAAATAATCTTTAGATTAGGGCTGCAACTAACAATTATTTTCTATACAGATTAATCTGCAAATAATTTTCCCGATTAATAGTTACTGATCTATAAAACAGCAGAAATTCCATCACCATCAAAGTTTCTTAAATGTCATAAATGTCTCAATTTGTCTGACCAACAGTCCACAACCTATAGATATTTGATTTACTATAATTTAAGAAAATCAGCAGATTCTCATATTTGAGAACAAGGAACTGATTTAAAAAAATTTTTTTTTTTGCCATTTTGTCTTAAAAAATTACTTAAATGATTAATTGAATATTAAAATAGTCGTTAATTAAATTTCTTTCGATCAACTAATCGTTGCATCTCTACTGGAGATGAATCGATTGCAAAAATAATTTTTATTTGCAGCCCTACTTGTCATTTTGTTTGACATTTTCCTACTGAATTTTAAGACAACTACATTTTAACTACTAAAGAATTTTAATTGATCGTTTGAGGAAATAATAGCGTAAATATTTTCACTCAATTTTAACCACTGATGAAGTTTAATCGACTAACCGAGGCGAACAAAAGTAATGACAATAACTGCTCGATGTTCGACAGCTCATCAGGAATTCTGATGTCGGAGCCTGGGAGGGATCCGTGAAGGCAGCCTAATCCAGCCCAGCCGCTGAGTAGCCATTTTGGTCCCACCTAAATCAAGCAGACCAGCCTCACTTTGGGCCGCCGGAGATGGAAGAAACCGAGCCGACGGCGAGTAATTCAGCCACCGAAACCTTTTGAACCCCTCCAAGAAATACCCACCGGTGACCCTCAACGCCATGGCTTGTTTCTAGGCAGTTATTTTTGTGTGAAAACAAAGCCCGGGGCGATTTTTGGAAGTGCGGACCGACAGCGCCTTAACGTTAGTTTAGTTAGCTTCACTGACTCAAACCCAAACGGGCAAACGGACACTGATTTCCTTTGAACACAGGCCATCAACGGTGCGTACGCGCCATGTAAATATTGAACATAAGATTAATATGCTCGTTTTTTTTTTTTTTTTTTCCTCTCGGTCTCTAACAGTTCAGGTGCTCGGCTCTAACACGTCCGGTTTGGTTTGAAAATTGTCACGATCCATGCTGAGACTGTTTCCCCGGAGAGAGCTGCAAAGCAAAGCAATATTTTCATTTTTCGGGTAAGAAGGTGTCGGTGGGTTTTGGACATCGGACGGCCCCTGGTAGAGGAAGGACGATTAAAAGATGTCAACAAAAACTCCTTTGCCTACGGTCAACGAGAAGGTGACGGAAAGTGTAAGTATAAAGGGTTGTTTACTGGGTTATTTTGCTAGCTGTACTTTGCTTTGTCGCTGGAAAATATCATTGAATTAATTCCAGAAGGTGGTGAATATTTGACCGAAATCGTGGCAGATTTGTTGCATTTTTGAACAGGGTGATGGCTAATTGTTTCACACGGGGGGGGGGGTTGGTTACACTTTGTTGGTAAATCGTAAACAAGCATAACGTCTACGTCAAACATCCCCTGTAATTTTCTTCAGTGTCAATATGTGGATTTATTTACACACGAATCGTGTTTTTCTCGGCGAGCAATTAAGTTTTAAGGTGACTGCAGGTAATTAGGGGGTAGTCAGGATATATAGGCCCAACCACGAACAAAACTACAATACTTTCCCTGCTGGTTCTGGCAGGCGACAGTAGTTTCGGTTCTGGCTGGCTATTGGCGTTCCCAGCCGCCACTCAAGGGTTTCAGCCGCTCAGCTTCCAAATATGGGCTCAGTAGTCCCGCCCCCTTGTGACCAACAGAATTTCCTGTCTGAAAGAGTGTTTCTATGTAACAATTAGAGCTTCCGGTCGGGATTTTTCAAAATTAAACAGAAACTCCAAAATGAACATGGTGTATAGGGAGGAATCATCATAGATTCTAACTGTTATAATTTTAATACTTTTTTTTTTTTTTAATCATGAACATACAAAATCAAATCTGACAGTGTATTTCCTAGCATGCTCTACTAGAGCCCTGGCCTCGTTCTGCACCTGTGAGTCACTGTCCACACGTCCTATTTTTTTGGTGATTCAAATGAACAGTGAATTGAAATAAAATGGGAGCTTGGTCAGATTAAATTGGCCACCGCAGTCCAAAGTGATGACTTAACAATGCATGACTTTACCAAGAGCCAGTAAACAACCAGTAAAAATATGAACTGTTATTGTATGAAAAGTAAAAAAAAAATAAAAGTGAGCTCCTGAAATGTATAAAGCCTAAATGGTGATCTTTTAATCAACTGGTCGATTACTCGATCTCTCAAAGGATAGAAAAGTGATCTGCACCAGTTTTGGTCATTGATTCATTGTTTTTCATCTTTTTAACCCAAAATGACCAAAATCCACGAATTCCAGTTGCTCAAATATCAACATGTCCTGGCTTTCTTTGTGAGAGATTTTTTTACTAAAATTTTTTTTTCTGGCTTTTTATAGACCAAATGATTAGGGAGTTAATTGACGATTGATGATGAAAATATTTAGTTTCAGCCTTTAGGCTGTCTTTTTTGTAAAATCAATAGTTTAGATTATAGATTGTCAAAGAAACTAGAGGAAAAGAAATTCCCTAGAATCCATAATATCATCTTCAAATTTATTGTTTTGTCCAACAAACAGTCCGAAATGAAGAGAGATTTAAATCATAACTATATAAAACAGTGAACCAAGAAATCTTTACATTTACATGTTTGGGGTTTTTATTATTCAAACATTCAAATAAAAATCAGGCAAACGTTCAAAAAACACTTCTCACAGTATTGACTTATGATTCATACGAACATTAACACCATCTTACATTTATCCCACACATAATTACATAATATCAAGGGTTGTTGCTTGATGGATGACCTAAGTGATTAAATGATCATAAGCGCTATTGATTAATATGTTGTTACTCAATTAACTGACTAATTGTTTTAGCCCTTCAAATTATTAACTCATTATTTAAAAAAAAAAAAATGGAGAGCGAGGTACCAAAGTTACCTTTCCTGAGTGTTTTATCTTTTATTTCTATAGCTGCTTTGCAAACTTTCAATGCTGTAATCCAGACCCTCTAAACTGGGCAACCTTACCCTTCTGTTTGCCATGTGCTACTGTTGAAGTCAGTGGATTTTCTAAATTCATACTCCACTTGTCTCCATTTTGCTGTACCTTGGCCATAAAGTCCCTTTTCTCCTCATATCCCATATTACCCATCTGTGTAAGTGCAGCCACGTAATGTCTGCATGTGATATCCTCAAAATCTCATGACTCATCGTGGCACCAAGGTAGCAGCAGACAGTCAGCTGGAGATAAAACCTACACTGCACAAACGGAGCACTGATGGTGATAAGATGTGGTGAAATTTTATTGATCCCCTGGGGGTGGGGTCAGGCCACTTCTGTAGCTGCAAACGTAAAGATTCATAGCCAGTAAAACGGGGCTTATAGTAGAGCCAGATAATGAAGACAGAAAAATTAACAATCAGTGAAATTAGCGCTGCAACGATCAGGCAATTAATTGATTAGACAATTGGAGGGACATTAATAGCCACCTGTTTTGATAATCAGTCAATCATTTAAGTAATTTTTCAAGCAAAAAACCAAAGATTTGAGGGTTTCTGTTTGGAATTTGCTGCCTTTTTTATCTAACATTATAGAAAATTGAATATTTTTGTGTTTTGGACTGTGGTTTTCAGACAAAATTACATTTGATAACCTCACTTTGTGCTCTAAGATATTGTGATGGGTGATTTTCACTGTTCTCAAATGACAGTCGTTTTCATCAATTAATCTGCTGATCATTTCACAATTTATCAATTCGTTTGTTCCATAAAATATCAGAAAACTGTGAAATATCACAATTTCTTACACCACAGTTTCCTAAAGACCTATGCGATATCATCAGATGTCTTGTTTTGTCCAACCCACAGTCCAAAACCCAAAGATATTCACATGACTATCGCATTAGATGAAGAAAATTCTCAGATTTGAAAAGCAGGACCTGGAAAATTTTCAGCACGTTTGCTTGGAAAATTACTTAAAATGATTCACTGATCAACAAAAGAGCTGCTGATTTAATTTGTAAGTCTGTTTCGTCTACGGACTCATCATTTCAGCCATATAATAATCGAGAATGACTATAATCATTGCAGACCTAATTGAAATAGAATATGAAGAAATAAAGTTGTATTTTAATATACTTTGCTAGCAATTTCAGCATTACACTGTACGAGAGCCAGATAGTCCTACAAGAAGGCATGGAGGACTCCTTATGCCCCCAACACTGAGAAAGCGACTGGCTAAAAGCCTTTTATTTTGAAGGGATAGCGCCCGGTGTCCGATTTTGGTGTCTTCCTCTATCGGGCTTGACTCAGATCAGTACATTCCACCTCCGGCTGTCTCCCTCTCTGTGTCTCTGTGGTTATCGGGCTCAGAGTTGGGAAAAATCTGGTGTTGTGGGAATTTCTATGGGCAACATCAGCCGGGGCAGAGTGTTTTCCTGTTGAAACATGACGGGCTCGCAGGCAGCCAGGAGACACCGGAGCTTTGTGAGTAACCGCTCAAAAGGAGAGGATCAAATCAAACTGGGAGATTTTTTTTCCCTTACAGGAAGTTGTCAGCCAGAAAAATGGAAATGGGGTTTTTTTTTTGTTTGTTTGTTTGTTTGTTTAAAAAAAATGTTTCTTTGTCCTTTCTGTGTAAAACCTGCATCCTAATGTTCCCTAGACTTTTTTTTTCGTGGCATGTCTTTGGTATTCAACAGTGACCTTATCCTAGTTGATGGTATTTTTATCTCCACTGCTATCGCTGTAGAAGTCTTAAAATATTCCTTTAGTGACTAATAGTGTTTCTGTGCAACTTAGTAGTGAGTTTAAAGTGACCTTATTGTGATTTGTGGCATTTTATAACTCCTCTGATATCTTTAAAATATTCTTATGGAGCTTTTTAATGTCTGCAGTGTTAGTTTAGTTTAGTATGACCTTGTCCTACCTTCCTACCTGATGGTAACGTTATCTTCTGTGGTATCTCTATTAAAATATTATTAGTGGGACCTAATATTAGCTCTCGTATCTGTACAATATCTAACAGAACTAATTATGTGACAACTACAGATTTTTGTAAAATTGGATTTGTGCTCTGTGAGTTGAAAACATAAATTGGAGATAGTGTTTCTTGCTTATCATGTGGCTGTGTATGTAGTTATAGGTTTGCATGAGACTCTTGTTGTTAATTTTCCCACTTCATCACCGTCCTTTTCATTGTCTCCAGGGTGAATGGGGTCAGTCAGGTTGGGAATGGGAGGGGTAGAGCCGGGCGGGGCAGAGGGCACCACCGCTGTTAATGAGGCATCGGTGGGACAGTTGATCTATCAGACTTTTTTAGCTGTAGGGACACAGGAGTGCTTTTGAGCACAGTACTCAAAAAAATCAATCCCTCCAATTGTGGTGCTGTCAGAGCTGTGCAGCACAAAATCATGACACCAGGCTTCTTTCTCCACCAAACAGTTTGTCTCTGATTGCTCGTTAAAGATGCCGTCCAGAATGCACTGGGTCATACGTATGTTTGCTATCTTCCTGAAAGTATCCTGAGGAGATGGGTTTCTGTCATCCATTTGACCTCTGGATGTGTTGCTTTTACATCTTGTTGCATCTTTTCACTGCTGCAAACAAAACAAGGCAGACGCATGAACTGATTTTTGTCAACCAAAGTTTGCTGTCAGCTGTGTTAAAATCCCACTCAGACTTACTGAGGGTGAAAGAGGTCATTTGTAAACAGGAGTTTCCACAGTTTTTTATTTATTTTTTTATAGCAGAGTCATTGATTAGTTAATACACAGTAATGACATGTAGGGCTGCAGCTAAGTTATTTTCACTATCGATTAATCTCCAATTTATTTTCTCGGTTTGTGAAAAATACCCATCACAGTTTCCTGAAGCCAAAGCTGACATCTTGAAATCGCTTGTCTTGTCCAAACAGTCCACAACCCAAAGATATTCAGTTTACTGTTGCACAAGACAAAGAGAGGCCGCAAAAATTCACGATTGCAAATCTGGAAAGAGAGAAATTTGGGCTTTTTTTTGCTTGAAAAATGATTAATCGATTATCAAAATAGTTCCCGGTTCATTTTCTGACCATTGATTAATCAACTTATCACTGCAGCTGAGATGTCATTCAGGAAAAAGGGGAGCAGAGATGGTGTTTTTCACAACAAATGCCAGATCTTCAATGAGTGTGCGACTAGTGTTTAAACACTCAGCTACTAACTACACTGATGACGAGACAAGACACACAGAGATCTGGGTTGTGTACCAGCTCTGCTAAATAACTGATTAGGGGGTAAATCAGGTGGTGGCAGCATCTGAACCAGACTGCCATTATGGACTGACCCTTAAACTTTCAGTAACCTTTTTTAAACTTTTATTTGTTTCTGTTTGCTCTGCTGTGCATCCTGTTTTCAAAAAGTCTGCAATGCTAACCACAGGATATGACACGGACAGAAGCTTCCAGCAGCATAATGGTTCAATTTTATTTTATAGTTTGTTTTTTTTTTTGCTATTGGCACGGCAAGTTTATTTCTATATTACCTTTTGTTTAAAAAGGTGGTTTACATATGAAAAATACACGAGAACAACATTTAATACACAATGAAGAGGAAAGCAAGAGACAGAAAATGATCTCAGGGCTGCTGCTCAGTCTCTCTGTGGTCTCACTGTTTATGGCAGCTGATCTGCTAAAAAGTTAACCAGCTTTTGATTAAAACAGGACAAGAAAATGACTTGAGCCACAAAAAAAATGTCCTCAGTTGAGCACAGATTTCTGCTCTTCACCCTGGTCACATTTTTTCTGTTTAGTTGTCAACTGCTTGTACGGGAACGTGACCTTCATTAATATGTGGGACCCAGTGACAGTCTTTTCAGTGGATTCTGGGTGGGAAAGTTAAAGCTGATGAAACATCAACTGGGAACACTTCTGTAATGTTCCTAAACTTCCTTTTCATGATTTAAGTAACTTAGCGTGATTTATTTAAGAGCTGAAACACATACGTCTACAACAATTGTGATAATAGATGAATCATATAGGTAGTTTTTTAAGAAGTGGTGAAAAATTAACTGGTACCAGTATCTTAAATCTGAGGATTTTGTATTTTATATGAAAGTAAACTGAATATCTTTGGATTTAGAACTTTTATTCAGACAAACCAAGCATTTTGAATATGTCACAGAGGACCCTGGAAACTTGTGATGGATAATTTCATTTTTTTCTGACATTGTTAATGACACTGCTAATCGATTAATCATCATGTATTAGACAAGTAATAGAACAGTCATTTTGAAATTGACATCAAAATGTACCAAAGCATTTGTAAAATTTAAAAGGGGGGAAAAGCACATGGAATTTAATATAACATCTGACCCTGGTTTTGAGGCTCTGATACTTGGTTGAAATGGTGTAACTGCCTGGAAAATACTGAATTTATCAGCCTCATGTGGCTGGTGGAAGAAAAAGCTTACTTTCCTTGTCTGGATGCAGAACCAGAAATATCCTAAGTGGATATGTCTCAGTGGGTCAACATGAGTCACCGCTGATACATGTAGTTGTTTTGCAGTAATAACGATTCAATGACCAGCAGTCGTCTAAAGTAATGTGTCTTTTCCACAGCACACATCTCACAGTAATGGGCGTCAGGAGATCGGCACGCGCTCGGCCCGGACCGGCGTGCGATCGCGCAGCTCGGAGGAGCCGCAGCAGCCCCACGTAGGCAACTACCGGCTGCTCAAAACCATTGGCAAGGGCAACTTCGCCAAGGTCAAGCTGGCCCGACACATCCTCACCGGCAGAGAGGTGAGACGCACAGAGACACTGGCCGAAGTGTTGTTCATAAAGAGTGAAGTCAGGTTTAAGGTGTTCGGCTGAGGGCCTTAAAATATGTTCAACAAGAAAAGCGGGTAAAATCCACTTTTCAGAACCATTAAGTATCGATAAAGATATGAATTTGAACGGCCAAAACGACAGCAACACTAGTAATATGGTAAAGAATGATCCTGCGGTTTGGGAATAATAGAAGAAAAGTAGGTAAATTAAAATGTAATTGCAGTAGATGTTAGTTGTGTGTAATCTTTCCCTTAGAATACTCATGGGATAAAATTATTTTAATTTTCAATCTTTAAAATTACAAATGCAACTGCATTCTATTCAAAGGTGTTTCTAATATTCTACCCCCCTCATGTTGGTGAATAGCGAGGGGAAAAAAAAGTTGGAAACACCTCTCGCTATAAACGTGTCCAGTACAACAGCACCTTTAACTACAACCTCAGTAATAAACATTGACTTTACACATTTCCAACAATGTCTCCAAAATGGATGTTAAGGCAGGGCTGTTGCATTGGATTGCCTTAGATTGCACAGGTGTACCTAATAAAGTGGCCACTGAGTGTATATGAAAACTTTTTTTTTTTTTCTTCTGTAATACATGCAAATAAATGTGAAGACATTTGCTTTTTAAGCCTGAATTATCATCCTCAGCAGTTGGATTAACAAGGATTTCTGAAATGTTGATATTTTGCACCGCTATTACCATTAAATTTGACAACTTCCATGTTTAAAGTTTTACCATATTCTGAGATTTGCTGTCCTTTGATGTAAACAAGTTATACCACGTCAACAAATTATATTAAGAACACTGAAACTCTTCTTTGAAACCCTTTCATCAGTGTTTGCAGCCTCTTCACACAGCTAACGAGCTCGTGCCTGCAGTTTTGTTGGGGGATGACCGCGCCGGACAGATATCAGTTTTTATAACAAAGCTCATGCCAGCTCCCAGGGCTGGGTATTGAACCTCAATACTTCTTTTGTACTGACCAAAAATGTGTCCGTAGCACAGCATATCAAATACTGAATGTCTGGTCAGATTTGTAATTTTGTTTGCTAATTCTGTGATCAGACAGTTCCTGATTTAATTTAGAATTTTGCCAATTTTAGACCATTTTATTAGGCAGAGTTGTTTGTATGACTGCTCTTTTCTGGACAACATTTAAGAACTCTGACTTCTTTTTAAAGGATTTTAGAGGAAAAAAAATCCCTATAGTAAGGTATCGGGGTTAAAAAAAAAAAAAAAAAGAAGCTTTTTTTGTGTTCCCTGTACCAAAACTTTCAGTTAAATTGTTGAACAATACCCAGCCCCACCCCCTCCATATACTGCCTGATTCTTCGCTGGAAACCTCGTGGACAGTAATGGATGTTTTTCAGGGAGAGCCGTTGCTGCAGAGCATTTGATTTGTTCATAATTGATGAACAGAAAGAGCAAGCTCCTTCTGAACACGGCATACGACATTTAACGAAACGCTGGTGCTCTTTTCCCTTCAATCCCCCCCTGATTCTGTTGTTAATTATTCTGTAGTTGCTTTTGGCCATATTTTATCTCCAGGAGGATGTTAACTGTCTTCTCCGTCTCTCAGATCGGTTCTAAAAGCTATAAATTGGCGTTTATCCAGTGTTTTTTCTTTGAAAAAGATACGTTTTCTCTTCTGATTTGGCTCTTCAATGTCAGTTTCCTTTCCTGAGCAGTCATCTCTTTTCTATTTGATTTCGGTGCCATATTCCACTTCCTCTTTTTCACACTTCTCTTCTGCTGCTATGTCCAATTTAGCTCAGTTTCGATGCTGTTTTTTTTTTTTTTTCTCCACAGGTGGCAATTAAGATAATAGACAAGACGCAGCTGAACCCAAACAGCCTTCAGAAGGTAATTAACCCCCCCCCCCTTTCTTCTTTTACACTCTCAAGCTGTGGCAGAATTAATTTACTAATTCATGAAGCACAACAGATTGAGTATTAATTGTGTAAATGGGAAGCAGGGCATGCTGGGACTGAGCATGTGTTCTCCATATAGCTTCCTGGGGTGAATTAAGAGCTTGTATTATTTTAGTGTGATGCTTTTGCAGTTGAGGAGATGATTCAGCTCTACACTGAGTGCCCCACTTAGGTTTTGCATGAAGATTTTAGTTTGTAAAGCTTGTTAAAGGAGATTGTATTTGTGTGAGGGTTGAGTTTAATCATTTCTGTTCAGCCAATTTAAGAAAAGAAGAACAAATTCAAATGTTTTTTGCCATTTTCAAAAGGCCTTTGAGGTTTAGATGTGTCCCCACGAAAGCTTTTCTGCTTGTGGTTGTTTTTATTTTCTCTGAACATCTTAGCCTCCAAGAGCAACTAAATGTGATGATTTTTTTTTAAATTTATTTTTTTCTCTTCTGTACCTTTTTCCAGTTCATGCTGCTCGATTGTCATGCAACTGGGAGTGACAGTTTTGTTTTCCTTGTTAAATCAACCAAATCAGGAAGCGGGTCTGCTTTTAAAATGCAAATTTCACAGGCTGAGAGTGAATGCTGCTTTTGCTGCCCAGTGAATAGCAGCTCAACTTTACAGTTTGAAGTCAGCGAGTTGAGAATGAGCTGCCCATAGCCCTGGTTCTCTTTTCTTTTTATGTGTACACTCATTAACAAGGGAGGCGTGTGTGTGTGTGGTTGTTTTGATCTGTGCCGTTGTACATTTTGGCTGTGTCTCTCGGCCTGGAAGTCATTTCGGGGAAGCCAGAGCGATATCGACTCGGCTGCTGCAGCTCCGGAGGCTTTTTTTTTTTTGTTGCTCATCAGACAGATAAGAGGGGATGGGGCAGACTTGGTGGCTGCTGTTGCTGGTGGTGACGGTGATGATGTTGGGTGTTGATGTTCAGCTGGCCCCCGCCGCCTGGCTCCTCTCTCCCTCGTCCCTCTCAGCGGTCGGCTAGTGGTTTTCCATCAGTTTTTCCAAAGCTCCATTGATTCTGGCTTTTGTATCTCAGAGGCCTGGGCCCTTTGGCATTGGCTGTGACACTACACTGACAGAAAAACACTGAGTCATGACAGCGCTGTTCACGGAAACACAAAGCGTGAGGCTTTTGTCGGCAGTCCTTGTTGTTTTTAGGTTACTGCTTTGTCACAGTCAAGGATAAAAAATCGCTTTATTTGTCAGGGTTTTTTTTTTTTCCTCGCTGTTCCGCCAGGGATACAGATTTCTTTATGATGTTTATTTTAAGGAATTGGAACACACTTGAAAAAAGAAACTACATTCAATACTTTATAATACTTTTTTATGATCGACACATAAAATGTTCCAAATCCTGTCATGCATTTCTATTTATAGGTTAGTTTTCTGTTTTGTTTTTTTTCCTTTTCTTTACTGGTTGGTGAGTTGGATAGTCAGAGTTGAAGGAAATCCTGACATGGATTAGATGTGGTTTATTTTATGGGTATGACGATCAGTAATTGAGCTTGGCCTCCAATCTTGCAGGTTTCATATCTACGAGGGTCACTCATGTTAAAAGGAATGGTTCGACTTTTTCAAAAATGCCTCTTATTTGCTTTCATGCCGAGAGTTAGTTGAAAGAATCAATACCACTCCCATGTCTGTACGGTAAATATGAAACTAAGGCCAACAGCCAATCAGCTTAGCGTGAAGCCTTGAAACAGGGGGAAACAGTTAGTCTGGCCCTGTCTCCCGTGGTGAAACGACTCAAGGAAGTCAATGGTCCTGGACAAGAAATATTTCGGCACATAACCGCCTTTAAAACCACAATATTTCGCTGTTACACTTTGGTTTTTGTACAGATTAAACAAATGAGGTGTAACATGTTAATTAGTGACCTTTAGAGGTGCGGGTTGAAGGTCTTCCGAAACAGACCCGCGGAAAACCTACCTTAACCCGACGTGCATTAACTTATTTTTCTAAAAAGAGAAACCTGACCCGAAGGGGACCTGAGCGCAGCCAAACCTGATCCAAATAGACCCGAGGATAATTAGAACCGATCCCAAATGGGGTCGGCCCAAACTAACCCTAACAGACAGAGCACAAACAACAGCAGCAGCATGATGATCTATCAATTAATTTGATCAATTAACAAGCAGTCGCGGTGGAAAACAGAAGCAATATAATGATGATGATGATGATATAATAATAATAATAATAACGTATTAAGAACAAATGTAAAGTCATAGAAACTAAAATAGTTTATATGCTGTGAATTTATAAAAATAACTGAAAATTGTATTTCGACCCCCTGCACCAACAACAAAAAATTCTGTTTCGAAAAAAAACGCAATTTAATAACAGAAAAGTTGTAGGCTACTAATCCTAAAATAAGTCGGGCTTCAGTTCCCTCAACAGAACAAAGCTCCGGTGAGCTGTGAAGAGTGGTACCAATCTTCCCGTTCAACTCTTGGCAAGAAAGAGAAAAAGCATATTTGTCAAAATAAATGTCGAACTATTCCTTTATAATCAGCGACAAATCTTGTCCATGTCAGGATTTCCTTTTAGCCTATTAAAGCTCTTAAAAATGCATCAATGAGTCACACCTTTGCACTAATTCTGTAAACATTTACTTGTGCTTCACATGTGTATTAATTTGCTGAAAATAGTCCCCAAAGAATGCACTTGTTACTCCCGTTTAAGTAATATTTGCTAAAAAAAAATACACTGCCCAGCTGTTTTATGAACTTACTGAGCCTTAAAAATGAAACTACACATTTGTGAGCTGCTTTTAAAAATATACTGCATGTCTTCAGTAGAAAACAGTGGACCAGTGGAGCTGAGAGCCAGAGAGAGAGGCTGGAGAAGTTGGAAAGCACTGAGAGACCGGACCAACATAATGTTGGTTTTGGTCTTTGAATGGGATTAGTAGGCAGTTAGATGGATATAAAATGCCAAACTTATCCTTTTAAAAACATTTACAGTGGCATGAAAAAGTTTGGGCGTCCGTGGACAAAATTTCTGTTACTGTGAATATTTAAGTGAGTAGAAGATGAACTAATCTCCAAAAGGCATAAAGTAAAAGAAACATTCTTTTCCACACTTTAAGCAAGACAAGTTTAATATTTTGTTTTGTACAAGTTTAGAGTCAAAAATAGGAAAGGAGCACCAGAGAAAAGTTTGGGCACCCCAAGGGGTGATCATGCTTTGGGCTTGTGTTGCAGCCAGTGGCACAGGGAACATTTCACTGGTAGACGGAAGAATGGATTCAGTTAAATACCAGCAAATTCTGGGAGCAAACATCACATCAGCTAAAGATGAAAAGAGGATGGCTTCTACAACAGGGATAATGATTCCGAACACACCTCAAAATCCACAATGGACTACCTCAATAGGCGCGAGCTGAAGGTTTTGCCGTGGCCCTCACAGTCCCCCGACCTAAACATTATCCAAAATCTGTGGATAGACCTCAAAAGAGCAATTGAAGGCGGTCCAAGGATCTCACAGAACTAGAAGCCTTTTAGACTGGATGAAAATCACCAAAACAAAAGCTGAAAGTCTCTTAGTTGCTACAAAAAGCATTAACAAGCTGTGATACTTGCCTAAGGGGATGTTACTAAGTACTGAACCTTGCAGGGTGCCCAAACTTTTGTTTTGAGCCCTTTTCTTTTTTTTTAAATTTTGAAACTGTAAAAGAGTCATCTTCCTTTAAAATATTAAAGAAATGTTTCATCTTTAATTTCATGCCTTTTGGAAATCAGGTCATCTTTTACTCACTTAACTATTCACTGTAAGAGAAATTTTGACCGTGGGGGGGCCCAAACTTATTCATGCCAGTGTATACTTGTGCTATTTTAAGGCCTCGGTTGAAAGTGTTGACTGAACGTCATCGGGTTGCTCCAGGTTTGTGTATCGGATGTTGTGTTCAGGTTCAGATCGGTTTTAAAAGGATTTGACCTCGTGTTTATTTTTCTCTACGCTCGTCTTTGTCTCTGAGTTGGCGCTGCTGAAAACAGCCAACCTGCATCAGAGCCGGCAACGCTGTGTTCTGGCGTCTTATGTAACCGGAGGAATCGGTGAGAGGCTGATAGCGGGGGATATCGTTTCCGAAGCCTAAATGTTTATTTTCAGCCTCTGTTCTTAATAGATTGGAGGATCCGAGTCGACGTTCACATCTGTCACTGGCCCCTGGCAAACTGCTCTCACCTCCCACTCTGTTCCTCCCTCTCTGTCCTGATTCAGCCTGCTGAGGTTTCTTGTTGTTGTCCAGGTCAAGGGTCAGGGAGGGAGTGTGACACTTGGAAGTCTTGATTAAATGTCAGCACTGTCCGTCAGATGGTTGGCATGTGGGACAACTTCTGATCCCTGTGCTGAGGTTTTTCTTTTCATGAACTGGTTGTAGAGCAGTTCCTAAAGCCGTTGAACTCATTTACAGTATTACTTCTCAACATAGAGGCAGGAACTCTGCAGTGGGTCATAAAAATGATTAATCAAACAGGAAAAAGTGTATTTGAGAGGAACATGGCTTCGTTTTTTGCTTTAATCACTGCTTTGTGATATGAAAGGATTAATATTGGCAGTATTTAAAGATGGGGTTCGACAGCATTTTATTGAATCTGAATTGTTTTGGATCCACTTATTGAATCTTTTTAAGTAGTTTGTTTGGTGGATTGAAGACATGTTAGTTTAAAAGAAAAAAAAATACTGTTTTTTTATGTCCCTCAGTGCAGTAACAAAACAAATTTAAACTGTTTGTCTAACAAAAGATACAACTTTATTTAAGAATCTAGCTTCTTCGGATCACTTTAATAACGCAACACATCCTGCCGAGCTGAAGGGTTGGAGGGCTCTCACCACATATTATATCACTGCTGTGACATTCATTAACCCTGCCCTCGCTCAGTTTGCTGCTCACTGCTTGGGGGGGGGGGGGCTGTGCAGTGACCGTAGAAAACTGTAGAGTCTAAAGTAAAAACAACACAATGAAAAATAATATTAATTCTTTATCATTTGGTGAATATCAACTAAGTAAGATGCCGATGTTTAGCATGCATAATGCGAGAAAATTATTATTTTTTTTAAATTTTTTTTGGTAGAAAATCCTGTTGGATATTTTAAAAAAATTGTTTGGAATTGGTGCCAAAGTTTAGGTACTATACAGTTTCCAGTCATATTATTTCATCTACAAAATCTAGGGCTATCATCGATTAATCTGCAGCTAATATTCTTGACTAATAGTTTAACTGCTTTTGCAAATAAAGGGGCAGAAAATAATAATAAAAAAAAAAAAACTGCTTATCACAATATCCCAGAGCTATTAATTTTTCCAAGTATATAAAAGACAGCAGAGAAAATTAGAAAAAAATAGGCACCTTAGTAGTCAGACGCTGGCACCAAGCAAAAGATCTCTTGATCAAAATAGTTACCAGTTTTCTCCTTGACCATGTAATCACTTACTCCACTAATCATTGCGTAACTAATGATACACAAAATTATTGTCTTTTGAACCTTTTTCTAAATAAGTTTGGGTTTTTTTTTAAGATTTTCAAGCCTTTTAAAAATTATTCAAATGAAACGATCTCGGAAAGTCCCTCTTTGCTTCAAACTCTCACAGCTCATAGACATAAAACCCATGACAAGGGTTTTACAAGTATGCATGGTTTTGTACTAAAGGGGTCACAGAGAGCAAAACAGGTTGGGAACTGATTTACTAAATTGGTCGACCAAGAGAAAATTCAAAAAGTTGTTGCTGAAGTTAATGTTTCTCTTTACACCTGCAGCAGTCTAATCACCAAAAGGCACCTCTTCATTTGTGGCCTCAAAACGTCAAAAGGCCCAGACAAACCAGTTTTCTTTAAAGTGTCCTAACCTTTGTGTGATTGGAGAAGTAAATTTGAACCAGTGTTTCTTGCCTCAGGTTGACTTAGATGAAAACAAGAACATTTGAGCTTCAGAGGGAACCAATAACTGCATCGAGAAGCAGTCTCGATGCAGTGTAAACTGCAGTCTGGATATTTTTGTCTAAACTGAAATAAACTCTTTGGGTCAATTACAGGAACAAACCCCCCCCAAAAAAACAAAAAAATGTTCAGGCACCCATGGTTCTTGGCTGATGTTGCAGGGGCTGTAATCCGCCTTGTTGTGACTCACTTCAAAGTCTCTAACCTGGTGGGATGAAACCAAAAACATGCAGTAAATGATCTAATGTTGCGCCCATGGGATTTTGTTTACAAGCCACACACCACTTGTAATTGAGGCCATGTTAACCTAAACAGGAAAAATGCAGCGAGGGCGAGTTTTCCACAAAGACCTGCGCTCGCAAAAGCCACCTCTAAGTTTGATGTCACCCTCAAACTGTGTCATTTGGCCTGAAGGAGCCATGTTTTGATCACAAGACAGACTGCACAATCGGGACAACTGTGCATCATTGCGGTGGCTTGACTGGATCACTGGCAGGTTTACGTCTTGGACCGAATGGTTGTATAATGGGGTGAATCATCTCTCCCTCTCTCTTGTGATTTGTTTTTTTTTTTTTTTTCACACTAATTCTGTTTACAGCATAGCATACCTGACAAAGTATTCCCATATCCTCGTTTGTGTGTTTGTTTTTAACACTACCCAGGTGTCAGAAGGCTCAAATCTGCTATCTAGGGCAGCACAGGCTGTGCCAAACAAAAAAAAATATTATGAAGTCACACAGTTTTTCAAAAGAAATACTTGTGTGCTTATCTCTTACCGACACCTATCCTGAACAGACTTGTCCTGCAGCTCGGTTGTAATGTCTCTCAGACAATGTGTAATGTTGTAATGTAAACAGACAACACAGTTTGTCTCCTTGGGCAGCAGTGACGGGGTTTCCAGTGTCACCGGGAAAACCAGCTCAGATTTATTCCTCTGTACTTTCTGCGAGCTCGGGAGAGTATTTTCAGTATACTGATGGGCAGGGCGGGATCACAGGCAGATTATAATGGCAGTGAGGAGACCTCAGGCTCGCTCCAGAGCTCTTCTCCTCCTCCTCGTCAGCAGCCAGGCCCGTTCTGGCTCAGTTCATTAATGTGGCTTCCAAACCGGCCGACTCCATCCCGAAGGCCTTGCTGACCGGAGTTCGTGTTTAACCCTTCAGTTGTCCCTGACACTGGAATGAAATGAGACTCGTTATCTCAGTATCTCCCACGGCCGACGTTCCTTGGAGGATTGGAGCATTTAAGATACTATTTTAGAATCGTGATTTCAACAGATACTTATCTTTAAAGCAATATTTTTGTGTTTTAAGCTATTTTCCAGACAGATGCAGAGATAAGGCACCCATAGAATACCCCCCCCTTTTGACATTTTTGAAGGAAAAAATATCAAATGATATTAATACCACTTATACAAAAGATCAAATTAGGGCTGTAACTACAGATTCTCCTCTATTAATTACTCTATTGATTTTTTTTTTTTTTTTAAATTATTAATTTGAGCCTATAAACCCAAAGCAGTTTCTTGACATTGTTTTTTTTCTGTACCTCACTTTCTAAAACTTAAAATTTCTGTGCTAGTAAACAAAGAAAAAGCAAACAAATCCTCACTTGTGAGAAGATAGAATTAAGAAATGTTTGGTGTTTCTGCAGGACAAATAATTAATTGGTTCAGTATACTTGTTGGTTTTCTGTCCATCTCTTACAAAAGTAGTCATAGTCATATAATTAACAACTATTTATGAACAGGTTTGTGCTGAATAGAGCCTCACTTATGAATCAGCTGGGCTGATATGTTGACGATAAAGCTAATATCGACTGATATATCAGCACTGGACCTAACTAAAGAAGTGCTGAAGGAAGATAATTACTTGGTCAAAACTCCACTAACAGTTGGTGGGAAGGCCATTACAAGAAACTGGCTTGATACAGACCTACCCAGACATGGCCAGTGGTTAGACATAGTACTAGAAGTATTTGGTGAACTAGAAAAGGGTAAAAATGGATGAAGTTTAGAAATGAAGGCATCGATATTGTATGTCTTGGCCACAATTCTTCAACGGCCAAGTTTAAATTGTTCCTATCAGAAATGTTTATGTTGAAAACAAATATAAGTTGATATATTGTTTGTTCCTTTTTTTTTAACACTTCATATCAATATCAATATTGGTATTTCCCTCAAAAATCCAGGATTGGTCGAGCTGTAGTGCTGAATGCTCTTTGCCGAAATCTGCTTTGTCTACCTTCACTTCAAGTAGAGATTTTACTACATTTCCCAGAATGCTTTAAAAAGCCCTCAGAGAAATAGTCTGAACTTTTGCACATACAGTGGGGATCCAAAGTTTGCAAGCACTTTGCCACGAGGAGGGAAACTGGTCTCACGATTTTGGATCCCACTGTAGTTTTTGATCCCTTTTCGTTTTTAGAAAATTACTGTGGCAGCACCAAGCTAATCCACAAGGGTGTAAGACTTGCCAAATGTTGGGTTGTTCTTTTTCCTTTTTCAAAAAAGAACTTTTCTTCTGTGACATAAAACATCTGCACCACAGTCTGCACAGCGAACACAGTGAACACGTTACACAAGGACAGACCTGGTTCAGAGTGCAGCTGGGTCACTGTGGAACACGAGGGAGACCGTAAACAACGCGCATCTCTCCACATTTTTACAGAACCGTGTAACCATGTGTTTTCAAGCAGCTCGGCGTGCAGCACCACACTGAACGTGAAAACATCGCCCGCTGTTTGTCGCCATCTGTTTGCATGTCAGGCAGACACCAGGACGGAAGGCTTCATCAGGGCGTCTCGGTGGATCTGCGGGTTCGAATCTGTCATTAAACCTTTGTTTTCCGGCGCTGAGACTCCCTGCTCGCTTTCCTGATGCTTTTTATTTCAATTCCTACTGAGAGAACAGATGAAAGCTCAGGGACAAATAAAAGAAAAGAATTAAGCAACGATTTATCACCTCAACAAGATGTTTGAGCTTTACGATCCATCAAATGATGGAAGAATCATATTGTTCAACTCAAGTGATTTGTTCAACACAAAAAAATGAGGTTGGTTATAGGTGGTGGTTATAGCCTTTAAATGTGAAGATTTGCTTAATTTTCTTAATTTTATATCATAATATAAAGTATGATTTATTTTACTGTTTCTAAGACAAAATAAGCAATGCAAGGACATCATTTAGACTGATAACTTAGGATGGGCATCTGTCAATATTTCTGTAATTTTCTAGTCACAGAAATAATCGATACATTTATGGACGATATCTTCAAAAAGATACTGGGTATCAAGAATAAATGAGCAAAAAGCAGAAATAAACAAGTAGTTTAAGAATGTTTCAGTGATATGATTTGATCAGCAGAAAAAGAATTGGCAGAATTTTTTTTTTTTTTTTTTTAAAGCTATTTTTACGAGATCATTTTGACCTCTGAGATGTGATCTGCTCTGCTGCTCTAATCACTTTTGCAATTTTTTTGGAGACAAAATGATTATTTTACTGTACTGAGACACAAACATATTCAATACATTAACTGGTTAAAATATAATTTAAAAAGAACTGTTTGGTATCCGAAGGATAAATGTGGGAAATGTACAATTAACAATGACATATAGTCTCAAAAGGATGTTTCAGATATATAATCTGACAAAAGTAAGGCTATAAAAGATCTTACATGGTGCTGCTGAAATGATTTTTAACAATTGACTTTTTTTTTCTTTTTTCTCTTTAGCAAGCAAAAGGGTCGTTAACCCTTTTTAAAAATGTGTTGTTTTTAAAAATATATATAATTACTAATCGAACAGTCGGCTTTTTAAAAAAAACAAACAAAATAAGCAAATTTAACAAATGATTTTGGGCTCTGATGACACAAATACAGTGGAAACACGTTTGCTGCTGGACATACTCCTTCATTTGGTAGAAGGAATCTGCGTATCTGTGTGTTTTCTGGCTGCACCGCCCTACGGTTTGTTTGTCAGTAAGCTAACCGGCACACAGTAACTACTCCTGCCTCATGAAGCATTGATGCCTTTTTATATTTTCATGGAAGGGAAGAGCGGGAGGTGTAGTTAACAGCGAATCAATAATAAATAGCGCTCAGATCTCTCTATGCCTTGTACAGCGAAAGGCTAAAAAGCACTTTCGGCCCTTACAAATCTTCTTGTCCGGTCACTCTGAATGCTGATGGGTAGGAGCGCGTGTGGTGACAGTGTCTTCTTAGTAGTGTGAAGTGGGGAGATTTGATGCTGCATGTTTAACTTAACTCAGACCCTCTCTTCGACCGCGCCGGGGGGATGTCGGCTGTTGTAGGAGCATCTCTCAGGCTGGTTTAAACCGACGCTGTGCCTCTGGGATTCCTGTTGTCGTGATGATGTTGCCGCCTGTGACGAAATGATCACATTTCCTTGACAAATGTGTTGACGTTGCGAGCAAAAGGACCAGTGTTTGGGTTTGTGAGACCCGTGATCTCCTGGTATGAACCATCTAAGAATAGGAGTGGGCTAAGAAGAAGAACTGCAGTGTTGAGGGGGAACCTGATTACATGCTACCTCATCACCAAGATATGTGAGCAGGACAGAAAAATCTGACACAACGCAGGGAAAGTCTGATCTGTGCTCAGGGAATTAATGTAGTTTGTGTGCACAAATCTGAAAAATGTAATTTGATATTAATCATTTAAATTGGCAGCTTTTATATGTGCTGTCCAAAAAAAAATATTCCTCTTAACTGTGTTGAAATGGCAATAAAGTGTTGTATCTCGAAACCTGCAGAGTGATTTGTAAATTCTACTTTTCTCTGTTTCATTTCAGCTCTTCAGAGAAGTTAGAATAATGAAGATTTTGAATCATCCAAATATAGGTAAGTGGATTGTAAACATTTTAAATTCAACGAGTCCGAGTCTCTGCTCAGACATTTGACATGCAGGGCTGTAACCTTTGACCTTTCTGTTACTGGACAGTCACATGAACCACCAATGTGCTGCCAGCCACTCGTTCAGCAGCATGTTTTAAGTATTACTCTGCTGTTGGTAAAGCTTTGTAGTGCCTTCTTAATTTGTTTTGGTTCACATAGACATTACAGTAGATGACTGAGTAGATGGAGTGTTTATGAAAATCAAACAATCCTGGCAAATGTAAAAGTGTCTGTAAATATGGAAGCCAATCAAAGTATGAGGTCGGCTAGCGCCATTTCATAAAAAAGGCGGTGACATTGAAATAATCAGACAGGAACGTGTCCCAGGTGATTTGTAACTTAACCTTGCAGTCTTGACTACTGTCCTCTGTGGACAAACGTAGCTGATTGATGAGGCTAAAACTGAAGGGCCATTCTTTCCACTTTGTTTTTGGATTAGAAAATTAAGTGGTTTTTATCAATAAACAAGAAGAACACGCTGCCTGGAGCAGTAGCAGAGTTTGGCATCAAACAACCAGCTGCGAGAGGAAATACCAGCTAACACCAAACCACTGCAGCAACAAGAAGCCAGAATCACAAAAACCTCAGTTGTTGAGAGCTTGAACATCGTAGCGGCTAAACAGAGATGAGAAATGGCACCATGGTCCTGATCAGTTGGTGCAAGTAATGATTATTTTAACTATCGATCAGTTTGCCAATGTCCAAGATAGTGTTACACGATTGCGTGTTGTGTCCTAACATTTCAAAATAAGATGTTATTGATGATAATGATAATAAAGATGGTGATGATGATGATAATAATAATAATAATAATAATAATAATACACTTTATATAGAGTATTTTTATGGACAAAAATGCGTACAATGTGGCTCACAAAAGTCCCTAAAGACATGCTAACATGCAAACAGCAGAAAGGATTCTGTTTTTAAGAAAAACATCAATAGAGAATTTTGAAATGAAATGGGGCTCCAACTAAAGATTATTTCCATTATTGTTCGATCTGGGACTATTTGCTGGATTTGTCGACTAGTTTTTTATAAAATGTCAGAAAATGGTGAAAAACGCCGGTCACGAATTCCCAAAGTTGCCAGGCTATTCAGGAACACCCAGCTGAAACTACTGCAGTCTGTTGTACTGTATAACATTATATTGACAGGTGTTTATATTATTTTGTCCACCCCATTTATATCAGCGAGGGTAGGCTAAATAACAAACAGTTCTCTGGATATTACAGCATTGCAATGCAATGCAGTTCAACAGCAACACAAACCAGAGCCTCCAAAATGACCAGTCGAATCAACACCTCTCCAAAACGGTTTAAACAAAAACCAAATGCTATAAACTTCATGAGGGAGTTATTACAGGACTGCTGTATTAGCCTGCCTTCGTTTTAGCCAGGTGTTTCCTTATAAATAAAACGCACACAGGACAAGCCTGCCGTGGTGCGTTTGATTTCTGAGTCAGGATTCCCTGCTAATTACTTTTAATTTCCTTCCCCTGTGCTCCATGATTTCCTCTGCAGAAATGTGATTATAATTATCAGGGTGATAGTAAGCGCTTACCAGCCCATACAGTCTTTATCTCTCGCTCCTTTTCCCTCCTTCTCTTTCTCTGTCTTCCTTCCCACCTTGTCTATATTTAGCAGTGCAGCCCTCAGCCGATCATCACACAGTCTTTTATATCTTGGAGCTGAACAGACTGCAGTGGAAAAAAAAAAAAAACAGGTTTTGGACTGTACAGTAAATATTGAGCGGTGCTCAGCTCGGCTTTATGCTGTACTTAGATGGTCACGACACACACGCTGATCCACGTGACGTGACTCTTCTCCCCTCGACTCTCTGTGCATCTGTTTGGAAACATTTTTGGAGTTCATGTCCATGAATTCATTACTGTCTCTGTCTGAATCCCTCCAATCTTTAGTGATAATTGAATTTATAATTTCCTCCCTCTTTCTCTCTGGCTCTTTCTGTGTCTCACTCCCTCTTTCAGTCAAGCTTTTTGAAGTGATTGAGACGGAGAGGACGCTCTACCTGGTGATGGAGTATGCCAGCGGAGGTGAGACGGAAACACAATTATTCCCATTTGGTTGGTGTAAACTGAAAACCACGTGTCTCCAAATGTGTCTGACTGAGAAATTTAGCCCCTTTTTAGTTGGATGAAAACTGATTTCAGGCATAGATAGTTAGGTTTTTTTTTTTTTTTCGGTTTAAAAAAAAAAAAAGGAAAAGATTTCATAAGCCCAAGGAATTGGAAAAATTTCTTAACCAAAAAAGAAACCGTACATCCTCACAGTGAAGTATAAACATGAAACAGTTCCTTGTGTTTGCATTTGCTTTTGTACAAAAGCCAATAGGCTGTAAATGAAACTGTAAAACAAGAAATATGAGAGGAAAAACATTTGCAACCGTATCTCAACAGCTGCTGTAGAGATATGACCAGATATAGTCAGTAGAAATCTGCCCACAGTGAGCTGCTCCCAAGGACCCAAGTGTAATTTATTAACACCAAATGTGATAAATGTGTGCATTAATCATTTCTAGATCTCTGGAGCATCATGTAGTCGACAGACTCTACCTCTACCTGAAAGGAACAATGCACAAGAACACAAGTGTTTTTTTAACTTTAATTAGAATAAACCAGTGTAAAGATGATGAAATTGGCCTCTTCATGACAAAACATTGGGCAACAATTTATTCTATGAATCCTCTATTTCCTGATAACCTCCTATTTTTTTCTTAGAAAGTTTCCTGAAAATAACTATTTAATTTGGTCCCTAATAACAGGAAAAACAGACACAAAATCCTGGAGGAAATGTTCCATTTGGACCATCAATTTATTCATCGTTCAGTAAAACCTTTGTTATTCAGATACAGGATGTTACGTTGCATGTTCAGTGATGTTCAGTCAGTCTTTCAGTTGAACACTAACTGCATTTCTGTCCACCTGTTTTTTTGTGCGTTTTCAATTTGTGTGGAAAAAAAAATCGTGGTGGAATATCTGACTTTTTTGAGGCTGAAGTGGAAAAGTGGGTTAAAACAAACTTGGACAATTATTCATGACGTACGTGAAGCACGAGACTTAAACACCCAAACTTCCACTGAAGAGACAGAAACATCAGATCTGTGTGGAGCGATGACGAGACCGTAACCTTCCTCAAATCAATACATGAAACTAACGTAAATGCCATATTTTCTTCACGGTTTTTGTTTGTTTGAGTTTGAGTAAACATAGCTACTGTCTCTCTTTACCTATAATTAGTGTAAAACTACACGGTTCTTCACAGTCAAACATCCTAGGATATTACTGGGAAATTATGAGGAACTTACAAACATAAGCTTGTCCCCTGAAAATGCAGTGAGAGGAGAGTCAGACCAGGAAAGCCGTACCGGTCGACTGCCATCAGCTCCACGGACTTCTGCGAGCCTTGAAACTAAAAACAAAAAGCTGTTGCGTTGTAGGCTACATCAACGTCAACATGTTGATTAAGTTAACGTGTTCAGCATTGCTCAGAGATGAGCGTGCTTCCTCCGCTTAGTGAGCTGGTTGCAACTGTATCTCACAAGTTTTAGTGATGAGTGTGTAAAGGGAAATGAGCACCACGTTCGTCAACTCAGTTGTTCATTGCAGATAAGTGACTTTGTGCCACAGCACATGGAGAATAATGAGGAGGTGGACCCGTTGACTAAGGCAAATTCAAGCGAGGAAAACATTTCCCAGAAAAACGCCCAGAGGTGAACTTATATGGAGAAAGACAAACAAACGCCTTATTTGACTTTATTTGGTAACTGACGGGACCTGACATTTCAATGTCACATCTTCTTTCTCAGAGGTACCTGCATGTGTCAGAGAGACCATTCTTTTTTTATTGCTTCATGCAAAACTTAAAAAAAAAACACCACAAACTACAAAACAAAAAAAGGCAAAGAAAACTTTTATTCTTATGGAACTGTGAGAGCTGCAGCTACTGTCCCGGAGTTAGATTACTTGGAGTTTTCTTGCGGTGAAAGCTTCTTATTTAATGTAATGGTGTCACACATACTCGGACGCTAAAATGCACATCTTGCCATTGTTTTCCTGGAAAGGTCATATTCAGACTGCTGAGCCCAGCGGAGACGACAAATTGTGAAGACCTGCTCGCCGAGGAGCAAATCGCATTACCACTGAGATAGGAGCTCTGATCATAGGCCAATTGCATTAGATCTTAATGAAGTAAATCTAATATTTCTCTGTTTGGCATTGATTTTCTTGGAATTCAAGCAGAATCTCAGGGTGACTACTCGGCTCTCTCAGCAGCACAGCAGCTGCCTTCTAGCCCTGATCCAGGACTGCCTGGATCTCTCCAGGAACCTGAACATTTCAGTCACAGATTCTGCGACAAAGAGTAGTGAATATACAAACTCTCCAGACAGTGGGAAATCTTCTTGCTGACCCGTAAACAGGGGGAGACGACGTCAGACGAGTGTAAACTAACAAAAACCATGATTTACTAATATGCGTAATAGTCAGTAGGAGAGAGCTCAGTGCTGCCACTGGTGGTTCGAAAGCTTTATTGAAGCAAAAACACTTCTCGTTCAGTGCGTTTACGTGTACTTAAGTAACGGGGTTACAGATTTCATTAGTGATAGTTGCAGAAACCAGGTTTCTTGTTTGCATTACGTTTAAGAGATCGTCCTACTGGAGAAAGCCGACTGTGACCGGGTTACTTAAGTGCGTGTAAACGCGCTGCTGGATGCAGATTTCTCTGCCGTGTATACAGATTACCGGGTTTCTAATCGTGTGCTTCTTACAAGCACACTTGTGCATAGCAAAGACTTCAAAAAATTCCAAAAATAAGTGTTGGGGAGGGCTGGGGGTAAGGGGGGGATCTGATCACTGACCTGTAACAGTTATACACTGATTCACAATAACCAAGTTGCTATGAAAACCTGTTACCTGGGTAACCCTGCTTCTCTGAGCAACTTGATTTCTCAAGTGCATGTAAACACCCTGAATGTTAGCATGCTGGCACACTGAACTAAGGTAGTGAACACGGTAAGCATTACACACGCTTAACCTCCATATGTTAGCATTGTCATTGGGAGCATGTTGATGTTAGTATGTAGCTCAAAGCACCACTGTGTGTGTCTAAGCAACCGCAGAGCCGCTAGGATGGTTACAGACTCTGAGTAGTGTTAACCTTAAAGCCTCCTGAGTTGTAAGAAATAACCCCTGTCTTACATCATGATATCAGATTTTGTTTTCCTCCCCTTCATTTGGCTTTTATTTAGATTTCTTCTCAGAAGAAATATTTAAGATCTGAAACGTACAAGTTTCAGGAGATATCGATGCGGGACTGTGATACGTAGTATGCAGCCCTGGATCAGGGCTAATAGCCTTCAAGCAGTGAAACAAGGGCCAGTCTTTGGGGCAGATTCTATGGGCAGTGTGGCTCAAGAAGCTGCCCCAGCATTATTTAATTAGCCAGGAATGTCATGTTTTTAAACATAATTGTAACACTGTCTCTCACAGTCCTAACTTCTAGTTTTTCCTGTTACATATTTGTGTGTAAGCTTACAGTTTTGTCACTCCTTTCCAATTCTGATCCCTAATCTCATCCCCATGTACAGCACACAGCGTGGTCTTTAGCTCTTATATGTAAAGCGCTAGCAGGCACATTCTGTCTTTAGCAGTTGAGTCAGAGCCCGGCGATGAATTGTTGCTTTTCTAGAGCTGTGAAGTACAGAAACGCTCACTCCGACCGCCCCTGCAGGTCAGCCCTGAGAGAGTGGGAGGGTTTCGAGGATTCAGGAAAAGTAGGGGAGGCGTTTTTGTAGCAGGTTCCGTTGCTTGTTATTTTGTTAAGTTCTTCGTTTTCGTCTCAACGTGGAGGCACAGATGCGCACACACGTGCCAGCCAGCGAGTTCAATTAGCACACGACCGAGCGTAGTCACGTTTTGGCTGGAAGCGTGCAGAAGTGAGGGCCGAGGGAAGGGTCTGCTGCTGGAGGACACGGCAGCAGCTTTGTGCCTCCAGGAGAGGCTCCGTGTGGAGGAAGCAGCGCCGCACTCGTCTCAATATGGTCAAGAAACACCCCCGAACCATGCACATGGGTGACGGTGCAGGCCAGCTGCGTTGAAAATTTCCCCGTGGAGTTATTTTTGATCTGCTTATTTTTGTAAGTTGTGATTCACTTTTTGTTTCTCTCGACCTTCTCTGCATCTCTGTCTTGTCTTGTTCTCTGACGTGTCATTCATCGCTCTCTGTGTCCCCCTCAGTCTCCAACACTTGACTCTCTGTCTAATTACCCTCTCTCTCTGTCTTTTTGCAGGAGAAGTGTTCGACTACCTGGTTGCACACGGAAGAATGAAGGAAAAAGAGGCCAGGGCTAAATTTAGACAGGTACCCAGCTTTCTTCCCCTGCAGTGTTCTGGTTTAACACCTCTGCTCCCCGCCCTTCCTCAGACAGGCCGCTGTCCTCCGTCCTCACACAGCAGAGGTGTTGCCGTCCCAGAAGCAGGACAGATAAGAAATGTCCGAACTTGCCGCCAGTTATCTCTCAAAGACTTTCACACACAGTCCAAAGTCTCTGACTGTTTGAAGATGAGAAACTGGACAAACACTATTTTTTCAAGATTGTAGAGATTCAAAATTGGTGAGCGTTAATCAAGACCTCTCTGCAAGAAGAGTATTTTCATGTGAGAGACTTTTTAGGTATTCACTGTGAAGTTGTCATTGTAAGCAAAGCAAATTACATTTTCACACATTTTCATATATGACGAAACGTGGCTGCAGCTTATTTCAAAACGGCTCTGTCTCCTGTTCATTTCAGCTAAAGCCCTACACCAATTCAAGCACGCGTTTCGCGTTCCAGTGCGATTCCGGGCCTCTGGCACGCTAGCAGTTCACTTTTGTTCAACTTCAGCCAATAGAAACAGCGATGCACTAAACGATGAAAGCGTCACCGTGTTCGGTACCATATGATACTACCAGACCTACATACCGCAATATTGCTCCCACAGACTTTTACAGTCCGTGATTGCTTTGCTTAATATTTACTCATTACCAACATCAGAACCAAGGATCAAATCACATTGTGCCTTAGTGCGGAGTAATTTAGTCGAGCAGAAGCCTAATTTGACCATACCTGCCCTCGAGAACTTGGTTTTGTCAATAAACTTAAATTTTTACGACTTAATATGAAACAATCACGGTTTAAGTTTGGAGAAAACCATCCTTGGGTGTAATTCATTAAGAGTTTAAGTCTCAGTAACTTGGTTAATATGTTTGATTAGATTTGACTGACAAACCTCTCCAACGTAGTTTAACGGGCCCCCTTCAAATATACTGCTCAATGATTTGTGCTCAGAGGTACATGAAACCAACTTTTTCCAGGACCTCAAACAGTATTATGTAATGTGAAATAGGCAGAACTGCTGGATCATGTAGGACTACATCACTCATCACTCATCGCTCATCGCTCATAGCAAGAAGCTGGTAGGGAAAATAGGTTTTTGGGGCTTTTTAAGACGAGACTGTGTGACCATGCACCGGTAAACGGATGTTAAGCAGCATGTTTAACTTGTTCAGCATGTTCAGAGCGATGGCTGGATCAAAAATTAACCCCATTTAGTTATTTTGTTTAATGAACTTTCTACGTTATGTTATGATTATAATACCATTATGATGCATGGGTACCAGCTTAGGTCCATGGTGACTGTGTGCAGGTACCAAACTGGTGCCTTACACCATGTGTGTATTTCAAAGATGACCTGGTCTCATTCTCCAGTTTTTGTTCCTCCTCCTGTCATTATATCTGACGGTGTCGATACAGCAGTGTAGCTTTGAAAATAGAGTCTTAAAGCCAAAATAGAAACAAATGTGGGCAATGTGCTCCCATAAGAGGTACTAACTAAAACTGTAATTGCTGTGGAATGCATGTGAATGCATGCATTTGTATGAATGTATCTACGTGCCCTAATATTAAAAAATGCATCACAGCCTTTCTGTACCATTAGTCCACCTGTTATCTGGACTGTGAGACGGAGGAATGTGCAGTGGTGCCGCTGCACAGAGGAAACCTGTTCTCACCCTCCTGAAGTCTTTAGCCCCATCTGCTTTGTTTTATCTTTCCTGTTAGCTTCACCCACATCTCCTCCTCCTCCTCCTCCTCCACCACATCCTTTGTCACTGTCTGAGAGCACAACACCAGGCACTTAGCTAAACTCTGCTTGTCTTTTCCCTCGTACAGATTGTATCAGCAGTGCAGTACTGTCACCAGAAGCACATTGTTCATAGAGACCTCAAGGTGAGTTCAGAGAAGCCTCCCTGGTTTGTAGTCTAGTCACTAGCTGCGGAAAATTATCTCAGAAGACAGTGAGGCAGCTTGTTCTGCAATGCAGTCACATGATAGGGGTTTTCAAAAGAGCAAAGTGTGCAGTCATTGTCATAGAAACATCATTTTTCTTTGGACTTCGGGCCTTCTGGGAAAGGTGACAGTTGCAAGATGTGAAAAAGAGCAAATTATTTCACTTCAGAGTCCAAACAGTACTAGTAGTAAAAATATCAAAAAATATGAGCAACGCTAAATATGAAATGAAAGTGAACGTGATCGGAAAATTTATAATTATAAATAATAAGCATAAATGAAAACACAAATACAGCTAGAAAAGAAAAACTAGAGCTGAAACGATTAGTTGGTGGACAGACACTTGGGAACTATTTTGATAAGCGATTCATTGTTCTAATTCATTTTTTCACTGATTTCAGCCTCTGAAATGTGTTCATAAAAAATCTTTGTGTATCTAAGAAATATTTGCCAGTTTTCTTGGTCTTAGATGATAGTAAACTGAATGTCTGTGGGTTGGGTTTTTGTATAGTTGGTTGTACATAACAAACAATTATGATTTGTCAACTTGGGCTTTGGGCAATTGTGATATGCATTTTTTTTTTTTTTTTTTTAAATTAATCATTAGTTGCAGCCCTAAGAAAAATATGGGCAAAATATACACACAAATGCAGCCTATATGAGTGGATTTTTTTTTCCCATGCAATTGAAATGGTACATCCCAGATGATACATGACATGAAAACCTCACTCTATACATGTTGCCGAACCAAAGACTAGAAAGTTAAACACGTCTTAGACAGAAACACAATGGAAGCGCAGTGTAAAAGCCTGAAGTGTTGTCCATCTACCCTGACCATGCAAAACCAAAAGTACTATGGAAATAAGTTAAATTAAGTTTTAGTGTTTGTATACAGTTTCATACAGTTTTACCTTGTACCTGTGTTATAAGCCACTTATGGTGTATTTTATTTAAATTGATGGTTTTTGTTTCTGCATGTCCAGGTGGCTTGTTGGACTGAGTTTGTGTCCTTTGTTTTGGTTTTCCTAGGTTCTCAGGTGGTGGTGGTGGTTGTTGTTGTTGTTGTTTTTAGGTTGTACAAAATACCCTCTGTCTTAGATCATGATATAAGAGGGGGTGTAAAACAAAATGCTGATAATTTTCTATTTCATTTTAATTCAGTATCAACTAAACAGTTATTGAACAGACAACGTATACACCAATGCTGATAATATCTGTGATATCAGCTGATTAATATCTTTGCTGATGTATCAGTTTCGCTTTGAACACCACAGATTAATCATATCTCTGAGTTTGGGTGCTGGTTGTTTTATATTTTGTGCATGCTTTGATTCCCATTTCCAGGCTGCAGAAGCTTCAGATTTAAGATGTGTAGTCTGCATTATAGAACTAAAATTAATAGACATTTTAGTGTGTTTATTAGTATCCATATCAAGAGTTAAGATTAGCAAACTGCCTCCACCTCTGAGGCTAATTTCCTCTGACTCATATTGGATAGAAAGGTCACAGTGTAGAGAGCTGACGTCAGTGTTACGTGTTTCATGACTCTCATCTTTATTCCCAGATTCCCACTGATGAACATGTTTGATTCCAAAGCGCTGCATATGCTGCTAATGAGGCTCTACTTTGCCCTTTTCTGACTTTCTCCCTAGCCGCACACCCACCTTAAAATTACGCCACAGTCGGTGAGGGAGTGTCTGCAAACAAATAGGCAGCCCTCTAAACTGCTCACGTGTTCTCCACCACATCACCAGTTGTACTGTAACTGGACCTCCTCCATTTCGCAACTCTGACGCGCTTTACTTCTCCATGTATAAATATTGATGCCTCTGTATTTTTATCTCGGCGTCTGTGGGAGTAAGTTCGCCGAAGACAAGCCCGTGTATCTGCCCTGCCGGCAACTGGACCGTCTGCACTGTTTCCTCTGTGGAGCTCCATGAGCGATCCACGGGGAGGGAGATGTGAGAGGAGCGGTCTCCTCTCCCTGCTCTACATATGCATTAGATAACGTGTGTTTGTCCGTCTGTGCAATGAGGACAGGTGTCAGTTGTCCATAGTTCAGTTTTAACCACTGAATCCACTTTTTGAGGCGTTTCTGACTTTCCTGGGCTTCACCCACTGAGATTAAATGTGGTTTTTTTTTTTTTTTTGGTCTTGATAGTGGTCAGCCACATCCCCATGAGTGTTGTGTCCCCCGCCCCCATTCAGCTTAAAGCCTCTCAGGATGTCAGTCCAGTCCTCCGGCTCGAATTAGTCTTTCGCCCACAGCTGCATGTGAGCAGATGTTTGACTTGAAATATTCGCCTATGTTTGAACAGATTAATTCACAAAGGAGACGTTCACTGTTTTATTAGATCAGACTACACCAAACAGAGCACTGTGAGAATATGGAAAAGAGAAAATCAGAGCTGAAATGATTGATTAATCGGTTGATTGACAGAAAAATTAATCTCTCGTTAAAAGATTTGCAGCTTTTCTTTGTTTAATTTTAGCGTATATTAAACATCTTCAGGTTTTGGAGCAAGTGATTTGAAGACTTCATCTTGAAAATGTGTTGTGGGCATTTTTCACCATTTTCTACTTTTTTAAATACTAAACAATTCAAGGAATAGTTCATGATTTTTTGAGAAATGGACTTGTTCACTTTCTTACCGGGAGCTAGAGGATGTGATCAATAGCACTGTCATGACTGTGTGGTAAATATGAAGCTACAGCCAGCAGTTGCCTGGCTCTGTCCAAAGGTTTAAAAAAAAAAAAAAAAAGCACTTTTAAAACTCACTAATTAACATGTTGCATATAATTTAATGAATCCGTAACAAGGTGTAAAAAAACAAAAACAAGTTGTGATTTTATGAGGGGTTTTGAGCTGGACTATTTCTTTGCCAGGCACAGAAAGCAATTGTATAGAAAAGAAGTTAATTAATTTGACTTTTCAACTGAGATAGCGGGTTGTAAGGTGTTTAACCTAATTCCACAGTTAACCATATAAAGACACTTTTTTTTCTTGAACTATTCTTAATAAGCTTCATTAATAACTTCTGTCACTAATTAATTCAATTCATTTTTATCAAAATAACCCCAAGCCCCTCTAATCTTCACTTTCGATCGCAACACTGCTGCTGAAACTGAATGAATCATACTCGGAAGCAGCCTTGAGGACAATTTGAATGTCCATCAGTTTAAGGTTGAAAAAAGACTGACCGAGCTCATATGTAGTATATTAGGTGGATAAATTTACTGTGGATAAAAAGGATGATAACCCCTGACCTAGACCTGTGTGTCTGCAGGCTGAGAACCTGCTCCTCGACGCGGACATGAACATCAAGATCGCTGATTTTGGCTTCAGCAACGAGTTCACTCTGGGCAACAAGCTGGACACGTTCTGTGGCTCTCCTCCGTACGCAGCGCCGGAGCTTTTCCAGGGGAAGAAGTACGACGGGCCGGAGGTGGACGTCTGGAGCCTGGGGGTCATACTGTACACGCTGGTCAGTGGTTCACTGCCCTTCGATGGACAGAACCTCAAGGTGGGATTGTGTGTGGGTGTGTGTGGCTGGGTGGGTGTGGGTGTGGGTGTACTGACGTCATAATGCTGCAGTTAGAGGCCCTACACACCTGTTGTCCACCTACACAGGTGTTTTTACTGTCCTGGCTGTAGAGGACCTGTTGGGGTGGGAATGGTTACACCTCTGTCAGTCTTTTATTTCATGACGTGTGCAGGGCCCTCTACATTTACCATATGTTTCACATAGTTTCAATTAAACCTGCAGTAAGTGATTTTTTTTTTTTTTTGGCCACTTGGGGGCAGCAGAAACAAGCTGTGAACAGAACATTGTTGATATGTTGACCTTGTTAGCAAACAGTGGCTTATTTCCACATCCAGCAGTTACACTCCATTCATCTGGAGTCGTGTTTGTGTCCAGCTGGTGAATCTAGGTCCAGTATTCCCTCTCTTTCAGCTCTGTTTTGGGTCTCCACCTGCTCCTGAGGGAAATCTCTGGCTCTTCAGCTGCTAAATGCGCCACTATGCTCACCCACTGATCCTCTGACTGTGTCTGTCTGCTGTTTGCTGCTGAGCAGGCAGTGGACATTGAGTTTTTACAGCTGTTTCTCTGAAAACAGCTGCCTGCTGCAGACGAAAATGCCGCCATGAGAGTGGTGAGAGGAAACCAAAACAGTAAAGCTGTGGTCTAGACAGACAAACAATGAGCTTAAAATTGGCAGATGAATTAATAGCGAAAATAATCACCGGTTGCAGCCCTATTTCAGATCAAACTTTATTTGTATAACACGGTTTACACAGGGTAGTGCATCAATAAACGTTCAATTAAAGATGCCCACCATCCTGTACAGTTGTGATTCACGGGGTCATAAAATTTCACTAGATTTTACTCGTATGAGTCATGTTTTACACCCACAGCGAGCTGTTTCTGTTCCTTTTTTTTAATGTATCACTGTTCCTTTTTTTTTTTTTTTACATTCTCCAGGTTCTCCTAAGCATTAGCAACTACAACCTACTATCTGCATCAGGGGTCTTAAATTTCTTCCAGCACTCAATTGAGATCAATACGTCCATTGTTCCAGCCATCCATCAGTAAGGAAATCTGACACAGATCTGGCATGTTTCAGTGTTTCTCTAACTTCCTGCTTGTCCTTCTGCTCTCTGCAGGAGCTGCGGGAGCGCGTGCTCCGAGGGAAGTACCGCATCCCTTTCTACATGTCCACGGACTGCGAGAACCTCCTCAAACGCTTCCTGGTGCTCAACCCGGCCAAGCGGGGCACTCTCGAGGTGAGGGAGGACGCAGAAAATGTAAATATACCTCTTAGTTCTTAACACTCTCCCCCAGCACGTCTGCACCATCGGAGAATGCCATCTTACCTCCACCTCTCCAGCAAACCCCAACCCCCCTTACCCTCCCCTCCTCCTGGTTCCTGCACCCCCGCATCATCTCCTCCGACGGCCATGGTGTCCTGTTTTCTGTCTGCGCCCGGCCCACACTCTACTCTTTCTTTCTGATCTTGTAGTCATGAATAATGCATCGTCGCTCATCTGTTTCCACCAGAATTGTCTTTCTTGTTCACTTCTCCGCCTTCATCCATGAGTGGAGGATACCTCACATTTTTCAGTGGAGCACATGAAACTAACTTAGTTAAGTCTGAGTCAATGCCCCTAAAAAGTAGAAGTGGATTCAAGTCAAAACCAGAGAAGTGAGACCAAGATCAAAATGGGCATTATGGCTTAACAGAGACCACGATCGAGGCATTTTGTAAGTTTGAGTGGGTCCCTGTTTTGTTTGTTTCACACACGAGCATACACGCAGCTCTATTTACATCCTGCATTGGTTTCATGGTGTCCCCTTGATTGACGGTTTCTGGCGGTAAAATGCAGACAAAAGTAGTAATAAGTGACAGAGGCGGTGGAGAAATAAACTACTTCTAGCAAGCCAACATGGATGTGAACATTTTACAGTTTAATATATTTCAAACGGCTTTGAAAGTTAGTTATGAGGAAGGAAATGTGTTCGACACCTTTGTTGGACCTCAAGGATACACGTGTTTTGGTGAGAAACATTCAGCGTGTTTACAAGAAAACTCCACAGGGCAGCTTTTTAATGTGATTATTTTGAATTTTTGTTGTGTTTTCGTTCATGAATATCGAGTTATTGCAATCTGAGCAAAGGCGGTTCCTTTCCGTCACAGTTTACGGGACTGCCGCGACTCCAGGTGGCTAGCTGACTTTGGCTATGTCGTAGCAAATCAAACAGTTAAATCTGTGAGAGGGGCAGATTAGGAAGAGACTCTACACACTATTTGCGCTCTCAGTTTTTGTTCGGTAGCGAGGCATCATATCTGGTTACAAGTGGCGAAGCCAAAAGAGTAGCCTGATTCCTGGTGTAGATGCTACTTTTTTTCAGTCTGTCTCTACCCTTGTGGAAACTAATGATAGCTAGCCGACTGTCTGCCGATATCTGAGGGATGTTAAGGGAGTCAGACAGAGCAGATGAATCAGGGAGCAGTCTTTCATTTTGTGTCTGTCTGAGCTGAAACTAATTATTAAACTGGAACGCTACTCAGAATATGGTAGCGGTGCGGCTCTTTTCCTTAACGTCTCTGCTCGTCAGCCTGAAAATATGACGTTTCAGTCACGTTTTTAGCATTTTCTTTGTGAGGGGGAAGAAATTTAGAAGATCATCCCAAAGCTTGAAAGATGGACAGATTTGATCTTTTATCAGAACTGCCTAATAAAGTACAGGTGAAACCCCCCCCAGTGGTCTGTAGAGAAAATAAAACCATGCGTCAGTAAAATGACTCCTTTTTATTGTAGTCTGATATAAAGTCAAGTCAACGTGGATGGGAATGCATGTCAGAAAAGTCATCTGACGGCAGACTTGACTGTGATAATGCTACTCTGAAGGTCATAATGTCCTGACAGATACAAGATAAACATTTGTTAATAACAGTCGCAATTTAATTTTCTACAGTTTGTAACTGGATAATAGCGGAAATATTCCGACATTTCATTTCACTGAGGGCATCTGCTGACATTAAAATAGTGAAAGTGTTTCATGTAAGAGGCAGAGAAGACAGAGAAGTGTTTCCACACATTAATCAAAGTGAAGATCACACTGCCAGAAAAGTGTTAATGATTATATTTTAGCTGTAGCTGTCATGCTGCCCTAGCTGAAACCCAGCAGAGTACCATGTACACATAAAACTTAATTTCTTTTATAGAGTATTTTTGGCCCCTGAGCTCTCAGTGGGATCAGGTTTAGAGGGAGTCTCATGTTTTTTAAATGGACCATTTAATCACAGAGCTGGTTTCCATCTTTCCTTTGCCTTTTTATGAGAAGGAAACTATTTTATTGCATCTCGTTGAGCTCAATTGAGCTAAATGTATAAGTAAATGTTGTTGGCTTGACTCTGACGGTCACGTGTGTAGGCCTCAGATGCCGCATGATTGCCCTGGATTATGGCATAAGATCCGGTTACATCAGAGCACGATCAGTGATAATTAATTTGGCTCGTTCCTTATTGAAACCCCCAGAGAGCAATTGATCAGCTGCAAATTAAAAAATAAATGTGCAAACAAATGAGGTGACGCACAGTGCGATAGGGATGTTACTGTGAAAGGTCAGGATAGTAATCTAGGCTACACAAAATTTTCTCCTCTGCTTTTACTTCAAGTCCCAGGAACGCCGCTTGACAGAGTTTGGACTTGAAACAGAGGAAAATAAGTACTTTACTAACCCCTGTAATCCCACCAAAAATTTAATAAGATGTTCCTGGATAAAGGAAATCCTTGACTGGTTGTCTAATGTTGTGTATGCTTTTTTTTTTCTGTGCACTCCATGAAGCCAATGTAAGAGCTTTCAACTGGAGCTCAACTCAAAATGCACCGTCCCCATCCCGCCTTAGCCTCCTTTCAAAATAAGACAATTCCTTTTTCTAAAAGATATAGCAAAAAGCTGTAAAAAAAACTACACTTAGCAACAAAAACTTTACATATATTAAGAGAAAAACCAGACTATGTATTTGGGGGAAATCTACTGTAGCTGGTGTGCACCTCCTCAAAAATGTAACTGCACATAGGGGCTATGTCAGTTATGGAGATACCACCATCTGCACCACAAGAACCATCATTGGAAAAGCTGAGCTGCCTGCGTTTTTCCTTGGCAATTTAATGATGCTGATCGAAATCGTTGATAGGGAACCAAGTTGATGCAAGTTGGAAAATAATCTGCTTCTTTTTAATACCACACATCTACCAAAGTCATCGATGATCCGGATGTAACTCCAGTTCTGTGATAATTATGTGGCCCACTCTCACTCAACATCACAAACTAGATGAAAGAATTTTCATTAATTAGTTTGTCCATCAGAGTGGGGACACGTTTATTAAAATGTAAAATGTCTCACTTAGTTTATATCTTGGACATACGCTAATTTTCAAAATTATTTAAGAGGATCCCTATCAAAACTACTTGTGTGTGTTATGTGTTTATGCAAAAATAGCAATTGTTTATACTCTCTTCTTAATATCTGTCAGCATCGGTTGGGCTCTAGTATATATAAACCAGCTGTGATAACTTAAAAAGCAAATTAAATGGATCCTTGTATGTCTAAATGAATAAAGAAGATTTACGTCATATTTTTGTAACTGTAAAAAAATAACACACAAGGGCCTCAGAAACCCAGTGTCAGTCAGACTCTCACCCTCTCAATCTGTTTTTGCAGCAAATCATGAAGGATCGATGGATCAACGCAGGATTTGAGGAGGACGAGCTCAAGCCTTATACTGAACCCGAGCTGGACATCACGGATCAGAAGAGAATAGGTAAAAAAAAAAAAAAAAAAAAATCCAGACTGATGCTTTTCCAACTGCTGATGTTGCAGGTAAAAACACATAACGGCAATTTTTTTCTTTTTGAAAGGAAAGTTTGCTAAGTCATTTAAGTTTTTAGTGAGCTTTATGACCAGTGGGCCTGCGATACCCTGTAGTGCAAGTGGAAAAGTGCACAAGCATCTAAAAAAATCAGCATCCTCTGCTTTTGATTTATTGCAGAAAAAACTCAAATCTGTGAGTTTTTTTTGTCCGACGACGAGAAGCTCCGTGAGACGTTAAAACATTAGTGTGGCTACAGCTCCGCAACACAGAGACAGAGTCTTTATCTCAGCTATAGAAGGAAAGATGAAACATAATGATGAAGTAATAAACACGAGCAGTGCCGCTGCTGCCGCCGCACGCACAGAGACAACGAGAGAGAGTGAAGCCTCCCCATCGTGCTCCGGATGAAAGCTGTGTACGGGGGGGGGTCGGTTGGTGAGCCCTTACATAAGAGCAGCTGGGTTCGGTGCACATGTGTCGGTGCGAACTCCCAGTCACCCAAGAAAAAGAAAAAAGAAAGATGTAGAAGGGAACGAGAGAGAGAGAGAGAGGTCTTTATCTTCCTGAGGAATCCTTGAATTCTAAATAATGCATCTAAAGCGTTACATAAAACCTGTCCCCAAATTAAAAAAAGTGGAGAGATGGTGTCATTGCAGGGGGGAGGTGGGGAATAAAATATTCACTGTGCTCCTCTGTTGTTTAACGCATTGTTCTGGACGGGCTTTCAGCAAGAAAGACAAAAACCTCTCCAGGGAAGATACCGTGTGAGGTACATGTGTCTTAAAGCACAGACATGAAACACGCGTCGGTGTCATTCGGTGTGACTAACCATGCGCCTGGGTATCCTTATCTCAGATGCCCATCGTGGATTAACGTCCCTAAACCCACTTGGAAAAATCATAGAAAAAAAGACGCTTTGGAACTTGCCTGAGAATCATCTAATTCTTTTAAGTTTTCTTCACTGTTCATCACTGATGCAGCCTGTGAGAGAGCAGGAAACAGTCTTCTTACTTCGGTAAAACTTTACTTTACATCCCCTTATTTAACATTTATCAGCCATATTTAAACGTTTAATAAATGTGACAATGTGGTCGTAAACAGATAGTGTTTATCAAAAACCTTAACTCCTCCTGCGGTCACCCATAAATTGAGGCTCCTGTATAAACGAATAATTAATGAAAATATAGTAGATATACCTTCATAGGATATGTTAGAATTGTTGGTTAATACTGTACATTACAACTACATAATAATGTGTTATAATCTATTTATAAAATACGTAAATAAATGATGAAGACGGGGACTCGACTAAAGCATTGCCGCTATCTTTAACTCTGTTGTCCAGCAGAGAGGCGTCAGCTGGCAGATGTCACGTGGGCATCTTGTCTCTTTCTGTAATGATCCTGGCATGTCTGAATAAAGCTGTCAAGAAGATTCACGTAACACAAACTAGAGCTGAAACGATGGGTCGATTAATCTATCGAAAGAAAATTAAACTTTTGATATTCGATTCATTGTTTAAGTCATTTTTCAAGCAGAAATAGGGAAACGATGTCTAACATCTTCTGATTCTGCCCATCTCAAATGAAAAGATATCGTGCTTTTCTTTGTCACATCATTCTAAACTAAATATTTTGGGGCATTTGGGCCTTTGGTGGGGAAAAAACAAGGCATCTTAAGACGTCACATGCATCATTGCGAGGTTGTGATGGGCATTTCTTTACAACTGTTTCATAGACTTTCAGGATTACTCGATTCTCAGTAGAAAAAATAATCTACGTTAAATAATAAAAAAAAAAAGATGAATCCGTTATAAAAATAATCATTAGTTGCAGCCCTAAGAGAAATCTATACATACTGGTTTTTTTGTTTTTGTTTTTTTTTACCAGTTGAATATTACAAAAGCTAATCAAAATAAACTAAAAAAAATAAACTAAACTGTGAAACAGAGAAAGAAGTGTGGAGGGGTCCACAGGGGGGTGAAAGTGAGAAAGATAGATGAGAAACGAGAGAGTAGAGATGAATGAGAAAAGATGGCTATCGCAGATTCTGCCTAGTTACAGAGGCAGATCTCATTTCACACTGCCTCTCCGTGTTCCCGCTCTCCACCGCACCCCTGAGCCAGTTTCACATGAAGCCTGACGTTACACAACAGTTGAGTTAAGACTCAAGTGTCAGTTCCCAGGTACAGAAGACTGATAAGGATTTTTGAAATCACGACTTGTGAGTGAGTTGTTTTTTATAATTAGTTTTCTTAAATTTTTCATGTCTGGGAGAGTAAATCACTCCACGCATGTGTGGAAAGATTTAATTCGACCCGAATTAAAAAGATGTCAGTCAGTAAAAACCTGCAAGGGAGAGCAGTTAACCCACCGAAAATAATGGTGGTAGTATGGCTGTCCGTGGAGGTTTTTTTTTTTTTTTTTATTGTGACATGATGATCATGACGACTCCTGAGAGTCTCTTCAACCGTGACACGAAAAGCTCTGTCAGACAGGATGAGTCATTTTAATTTGTAGGGTTTTTGGTGTTTTTTAAAAAACATTAAACATAGAGAATTTTTTCGTTCACAAGCTGTCGGCATCAGGAATCTAAACCAGCAGTCTCTGCAGATAATTGGTCAAACCAGGCTAAAAAAAAAAGCCACCTCGTAGTGAAAGTCCTGCTGGTGTGATTTTTCAGGTTACAGCTGTTGTCCAGGACCTGCCGGAAGCAGCTTTGAGCAAGAGCAAGCAGCCGCCTTTTAGTTGGCAGTGTAATAAAACCGGTTTAAACTGCAGGAAGATGTAGATGTCAGATCAAGCGTGTGTGGGCAATTACAGCGTTTGAACTGCAGCACAGACGGCAGCGCTGTTGCTTGGAAAGTTTGCAATGAAGCTAAATCTGCCGCTTCAAAACTTGGAAAACTTTCATATCAATGAACTCAGGTTTTATTATTCCTATGAAAGCATGCTCGTGTGTTTTATGACACACCGCACAGACAGTGTATTAACTGTATGTTGACTTTAAAAAAAAAAGAAAAAAAAGTGGGATCAACGTTTTAACCAGCTATTATTGTTATTGTAGCCCAACAATGAAAATGATATAATAGATTTTTAAAAATATGACAATTTATTGGCCTGTTTTTGTTTTTTTTAAATAAGCATAAAAACATAAACAGTCACGTGGTAAGGATAATTTAAAGATGACCTGTGGAGTTACAGTGGGTGTTGCTCACCAACACGTACGTATCCTTGAAGTCTAACAAACCAGTTGAGTGCATTTCCTTTCTCATGACACATTTGCAAAGCAGATTTTTTAAATGTTGTACGTCCGGCGTTGCTTACATACTCGTTTATTTGCGAGCAGTCGTCGTCTTCCCATTGCCGCGTTCGTTGGTGTGTGTAACCGCCACCAACTGCCGCCAACCAGCGGAACGGTGTGAAACCAACGTGGAGGATGTGAATTAAAAACGCCCAAAAACTCCACAGTCGGCTCCAAGGAACACATCTTAGAAGCTTAAATTTTCTATAAACTACAGAGATGCTGTGATGTCCTTGTTGGGTTCGTGCAGTCATACACTTGGAGTTTGATTACACAGTGAGCCGAAAGCGGACAACAGCCTGCTGTGACAGAATGGTTAGCGGCAGGAAATCGGAGCACATTGCAGGTCACCATGAAGCTCGTGAGTCACTTTAGCACCTTCGCTTTGAGACCAGCTCAGTCTCCGAAAGATGTCATCAGCTTTAGCTTAGAAACCTTCTCCAACATGGTTCAGAAAGAAGTTTTTTTTTTTTTTTTTTTTAAATTAATAGGGTGCGTAGTGTGGAGCTGAAAGGATAAAAGCCTTCGTGTGATGCATGTTGGGGGAAGGGGACACGCACGAAGTCGCGCGCACACACACAGATAAATGTTTAAAGGCTGGAGCTGCAGCAGGAAACATTGCTCTGCTTTACCTGGCGTGCTGCATATGTGCTCGCTCTCACACTCATCCAATCAGCATCTTTCTGCTTCTGATTGATGGAGGCAGAACTGGAGAGCAGGGGGCTGATTACGCTCTGCTCTTTAGCCCCCAGGAAAATGTTTTGAATGACATTAATAACAGTAATAATTTAACTGCTTAAAAATGGTCAGTTGAAATGTTTTTGTTGTGTTGGTTTGGTGCTGTTTAATTCCCAGAGGTCACTTGTCAAAGGGTGTAAGTGCTACAGTGAAGCTGTCTTCTGATTGTGGAGAATAATAACTGCATTAAATGAAGGATCCCTTATTGAACTGTTTTCTTTTCAAAACTAGACAGAATTTCAGAGAGTAAGAGAGTTTTATCCCAGACAAAAAAAAAATACCTCAGTGGTGAAAATTGACAATCACGAGTTCTTAGAACCAGAGGTGATGTTTCCAAGTGTCTTATTTTATCCAATCATGAGTCCAAAACCCAAGATATTTAATTAAAAAATATATGTATAACCTGAAATCCTCAAGTTTGAGAAACTGAATCCAGGGATCTTATGGCATTTTTGCATGAATTAAGAATTTAATGTGTTCCGTTCGTGCAGATGTGATGGTGGGGATGGGCTACAACCTGGAGGAGATCCAGGACTCTCTGGCCAAGATGAAGTATGACGAGATCACAGCCACCTACCTGCTGCTGGGCAGGAAGGCCTCTGAGGTACAAAGACCGAGTGGTTATCATCACGCCACATTACAGTGGATAACCTCATCTTCACTGTTCAACCTCTCTGGTTTGATTAAACTGGGTACAAAGCGTTAAAGGCGCTAAACGCCGCACACCGGCCCCAAATGACGGTGAGAGTTGACTCTTTTTTTAAAATGATAAACCTCCTCAATCAGAAATTCATTTAAACTGATATCAGTCAAGTGCTCGCAGTGCTCTCGTGTTCACCAACCTGGTGACAACAGAGAGGGAAAAGAGAACAGCCGTCTTGCATAACTTTGGATGGATGGTTCCGTGTCTAGGACACAATTTGCATCTCAGTTTTAAGTTTTGATCTGCACTCCTTCTAGATAGGGACCAGAGCTGAGGAAAGAAATTCATTCGGGTGAAGACAGAGCTTCTTAATTAATACAATACTTCTGCCTAAAATAGCTTCAAGTTTAGCTTTTATTATAAATCACACTTAGTAAGATTGTCAACATGCATGTTGGATGTAGAAACGTAGAACTTAACCAAACTCTAGCCAGATAAATACAGCATCAGTAGTCTGAGGGCGGGACACGGACTTTGTTTTGACTCAATCTGTCTGTGTGTCCCCTCCAGCTGGAGCCCAGTGAGTCGGCCTCCAGCAGTAACCTTTCTCTGGCCAAACCGAGACCCAACAGCGAGCTCAACGGCCAGTCGCCCTCCCACCTCAAAGTCCAGAGGAGCGTCTCCTCCAACCACAAACAGAGGCGTTACAGCGAACAAGGTCAGGAGGCCACAGCCAGCTCTTCACGAGTTTTGTTTCCCCAGTCCAACAATTTTTCTGCTTTTAATCTCATTTTAAAACAAAAACATTGAAACAGCTCTGCTGGTTTACAATAAATGTGGCAACATTATTTTATTGTTTTACACTTTTTTAAGCAGCTGTGATGCTATTTTTCCTTTGAGTTGAATGAAAACAGGGCACACAGCTCAAACTCTGCTGTGCCTTTCAACAAAGGTTGCTTTCTGTCAGTGGCCTGTTGTCAGGCTGATAAAAGCAGTTAAATCAAACCAGTCACATGGCGGAGGCACTCTAACCTTTGGCTTATTTGCACAGCTCAGTGCCATCCACTGTGATATAATGCTTTGTCAATAACCTCAATTTGTACTGCTTCCTCTCTGTTAGAACTGCAGCTTAAATGGCTACACTGACAACCTTTTAAGCCCCGACTCTAACACAGCAGTTCACAAGCATTGTTCTCCGTGCTTTTTTAAGGATTACCATGGCATTTTTAGTCTGTGGTATATCTTTTCTTCAGACACAAAATGGCAGTATGTTTCATTAATTGCAGTTTAACAACCAAATATTTGGTGATTCGCACATTTCGCACAATTCTAACATCTAGAGCTGCAACAAAGTTATTTTTATTACCAATTAGAAAGTGTCCATCACAGTTTCCCAACTCCAAATCGATAAATTGAAATAACTTGTTTGTTTCTTCCTGACCAGCAGTCCAAAATCCAAAGACAATCATCTAATTATCACAGAACCATTTGCTAAATCGACTTGTTGCTGAATAATTTCCTAACTACATTAGCTCAAGCCACATGTGTTTTGCATTAAAACTTAGATAAGAGACTGATATTTTTTTTCAGCTATGAGCTGAATCACCCCACTTTCTTTAAAAGTACCTTAATGTGGTGATGATTCTGTGCTCAGTCACTTCGAGTCAGTGTCAGAATTGTATTTTTTCCAAATGTGGGTCGTCCGATCTCAGATAAAAGCACTTAAATTTAAAAAAGCCAGTTCAGTATTTTTGCCCGAGGTACAAACAATATCTCTGAGTCATCTGTCACACACTGGTCTGTTTTTTTTTTTTTTCCCCCTCTTCCTGTCTGTAGTCGGTCAGAACGTCCCTCCGGGGATGGCCCATCCAAAGAGGAGTCAGACCACCACAGCGGAGAACAGCGCGAAGGAGGAAGGTGGAGTCCAGCTCCGTAAACCCAGCACCCCGGGGAGCCGTGGCGCCCCGCCCTCCAGCCCTCTGCTGGGCAACGCCAACAACCCCAACAAGGCTGACATTCCTGACCGCAGGAAAGGCGCCACCACCGGCCCCAGCGTGAGTTACTTTATCAGTTACACACCTTTTTAAAAAAAACAGCTTAGCTCGCCAGCATCGGCAAACACTCATTCAACTACGGTTGGGTGATCTCAACTGCAGTATCCTGTTGTCCAGGAAAACCATCTAGTCTGGTAAACGTGAATTCTTAGTAGCAGAGCTGAATACACCAATCACAGGTGTCTTACTAGCAATGCTAAGAGGGATCAATTGTGTCCTCCTAGGTCTTAAAAACCAATCTATCAATTATCTCTATTTTAATTTTAAATGATCCGATTTCCACACAGTTAGAGAAGTAAAAAGGCTTTGGCTCAGGAGGAGGAGCAGGTCGCCCGTTAATCCACGGGTTGTCGGTTCAAGTCCCAGCTCCTCCCGTTCACACGTCAAAGTCGGCTCGACTCAGGAGCTCATTGAGTGATAGTTTAACTAAATAACTAAATATATTGTAGTTAAAATGGTCCAACTGTACTTGCTTTTTTCTGGGTTATGTACCATTTCAGTCTTGTTTTAAACTGACTGTTATTAATCCTTTGAACTTTTGTGCATATTTGATAGTCCTCATTATTATTGCTGTTGTTGATGTTGCTATTTTCAAGTTTTACATAATTTATCGAATAACCAAACAAACTAAAACCTTCTGTATTGATACAGGATTGCGTCAGATTTTTCCTTCTCTCTTGCTCCGCAGAATAACACTGCGTCGGCAGGTATGACCAGGAGGAACACGTACGTCTGCAGTGACAGAAACAACACGGACCGCCTCTCCGTCATTCCCAACGGGAAGGAGAACAGGTGAGAGGCGGATGTTTCCTACCCTCCGACCTGGTTTTGTCACGAAAACATTAAATCTTTGTCAGAGAGCAGAGTCTGGATTTCAGATGGTGCCACTTTTACCGCTAAGTAAAGTATAGTGGACACAAAAGCTTTAATCATTTTTACTTCTTGGTTCAAGAACTGTTTTTAATGAGATTAATGAGCCTGTACATTTTTGTGGGTCCTGTTATGGAAGCATGTTTTATTTTATTTTATTTTTTTTTTAATTTTCACCACCAGTCCTTTTTTTTCTGTCGCCAGTATTATGGTCTAAATGCGGTTTTAGAGCTTTTTCTGCCCAACAAGAATGCAAAAACCCTCACTATGAGCACGAATGTGGTCTAATTTAAGGCTTGTTAATATGGGTATTGGTAGGCTCAATACAAAAATATCAATGTCAGCCTTCTAAACTAAAACTGGTTGAACTCCAATGGCAGTTTTTCAACATTTAAGCCCAGATTCTGTCACATATTGTTAAGAAGAAAATTCAGACAGGATCCCTAGAAAATATTTCCTTTGTTTCATCCCCTTAGTTTATTTCTTTCGTTTTCCTTCTCTCTTTCTTATTTTTGACTTTCCCTTTTTCTCATCATCTTTTTTTTCATTTCTGCCTGTGTGTTTGTGGTTCGGGATGGGGTGGGGGTGTTTTTTTTTTTTTTTTTTTTTTTCTTGTTGCGGCATGACCAGCATGACTGAGATGGCTTGTGCCACTAGCCCCTCCTCTGCCTTTGCGGCCGCTGTGTTCGGTGCCTCGTCCAGTTCGGTGCGGCTGAGGTATCAAACCGTCGGCCCTTTGTACGCTTGCCAGGCAGGCTGGGCCACGCTGCCCCACTCCTACTACGCTCTGGACTACTGCTCGCCCAAGTAAGACGGCAGGGCCTCCAAACCCCCCCCCCCTTCCTTCCCCCCGTCTGTGTCCTCTCATGTCTCAGTCCCTGTTTGGCCCTTCGCTAACCCACACATCCAGCCAGCTTCACACTCTGTAACACCCCAACTAAACCATGGACACCATTTCCTGCAAAGAACAGAAACGAGAGTGTGCATCCAACTTGTTTTTTGGTGTCGGTGGATGAAATGTATGTTCATCAACCAAAAGCGGGAAAAACTAAAGACTTAATCTGTTAAGACTTACTAAAATAATGAATATGCAGCAGTCAAAATATGTGACCCGTCTTGTTTTCATTGAAATTTAGGGTAGAATTGGATCCCATGTGGAACATTGAATAAAAAACACAGATTTAGATAAGCGGACTCCCTAACACTAGAAAAACCAGTTTAGACGTGAACAGAAGTTTCATTTCCACCGATTTGTGCAAAACAGCGTTTCAAGCAGCTTTTTTAAACCAGAACAATAGTTTAGTTTAGCATCTGTTGGCTTTGACAAAGGGCAAAGTATACAGAGGAACTGATCACATTGGAGAAACTATTAGAGATACTTTGTCAAAAAACAGAACATATTTAAATATTGAAGATTTTGAATCATATTTTTTGTCAAAGTATAATATGGCAACTTTTAACGACAAGATTAAATTGACCCCAATGAGTCGAAAAAAGGGAAAGAAAAATCCCCCCAAAAATGAAAGAAATGTAACTATTTAGAATGATGGACAATATTTCACCTAGGGCTGCAACTAAAGATTACTTTCATTAATATGATGGTAATATGATTGATACGATCCCAAAGCAGAAGCATAACAATCCTAAATCCAAATACATTCACTTACTATCATAGAAGTCTAAAGTAACCAGCAACTATTTACATTTCAGAAGCTGAAACCAAACCGAATTTAAGTGATTAATTGAATATAAGAATTGTTGCAGATTAATTTCCTGTTGGTCGACTGATCGCGAAATCGAGAATTTCAGCAAATAAAAATATCCCTCCAAAACTCAGTAATAATAAATCGTGTAGAACCTGCAGATTGACCCTCGTTAGGAAAGTTTGTTATTGAGTCATTTTATGCCTGTTATTAGAGACCGAGAAAACAGTTAAATATGAAAATCCCCACTGAGATGACCAGATGTGACGCCTCAAGCACCGTCAGTGCAGCGGATGAACTTCGGAGATTTAACCACCAAAAGCAAGTTTTACCTGCATTTGACGCATCCTGATTGTTGTTTCAGACACTGATAAACGTGGAGGCACGAGTAGAGAAAAATATATATCCACACACTGATATCGAGCTGCCACGCTTGGTCAAAGGAGGTTTTAAACTCTGTGTGTGATTTATATTTTTCCATGTTTGCATCATCCCTCTGCCCATCATAAACTGGAGGACCTCTTGCTCTGCTGCAGATATTTGCAACATAACAAACTCTCTCAGCTCTGCTCCTGATCTCTCTCCCATCCTCTGCTACAAACTTTGACCCGTGATCTTCTCCGTCTGGATCCCTCACCTGTTCGTCTGCGACACGACGGCCGAGCTCCACCGCTCACCGGCTCACCGGCTCCCCCGCTGTCCCAGCACCCTCAGACCATCGTCTGTGTCTGTTTAGACTCTAACTGATCGGGGACACAGCTCACTGCCCTCATTGTTAAGAGCTTGATGTCCAGGGTGGGAAATTAACTACAGCTGGATTCTGGTGGTAATAATAAAAAAAAAAAATAAAAATTAGCTACAGCTGTTAAAGACTTTTACAGTCTATCCTTTTCCAAAGTTCTCTTTTGCTGGTGAATTGATGCAGATAATCTCAGATGTTTTTATCTATAAATGTTGTGGTCCTGTTACCTTATGGCCCGTTTCCACTGCAGGAACTTTACCTGCATTTTGACTGGAGGAACCAGGGTCTAGATTTAATTCCTCAATCACGGCTCCTGCTCCCCAACTTTGCAGTGGCCCAGAATAGTTTGGGGGCAGCAGTGCTGAAGGTCATTTATTGGTCAAGCTCAAACCTTGTGGCTGCTAAACCTTGCGAATAGCTTCATTCACACAGTGAACAAGCACCAGGTGTCACCAGAATCAACATTTTGATGTGATCATATGATGGACGGACGTTTCTTGTAGTGTTTTACTGACATTTAAAAATAAAGTTAATTTTTGTTTCACTTCCCCACTAGTGTAAAAAGAGAGAGGTAAAGAGTGAAAGAGAATATATGCGAACGAGAGCACTAGCCAGACAGAGAGAAGGGTGAATGGAAGACTTTTGGCCATCTAACGGAGAGAAATGACTAGAAATGAGGGGATACAGAGATGGGGAATGATATGCAATGAGGACTAGTCGGACTCAAACAAAACTCAGCAAATTTTAATCCTCTTGATAGTTTCAATTCGGTTACATACTAAAGCAGAACTTGATTAAACTCCACCTCTGCATTTCTCCTGTACAGCATTCATTTAAACATTTTAGTTGCAGTAACAGAAACAGTGATTACAACAAACGAGGTAAATATCTCAAACAATGCCATCCTTTTTAAAAAAAAAATAAATAAATAAAATCTGTTATTGGTCTTGTTTGTGGTGTAAACGCAAATGAGGATGAGAAAAAGACACGTTTACTTCATGGCTCCCTCTGGAGGGAAAGCAGCATTTTAAGACTAAAGACGGAAACCTTTCATGTCTATTGGTAAAATGTTTTCATTGCAGATATGAATTAGGTTGGAGGCCTACTCAACATTTCTGCCATTAAAAAGAAACTCTAGTTTAAGCGGCCTAATCTGAAGGCTTGAACAGGTCGTCTCAATCCACCAACTGCAGAGATTTACCTTTTTCTGTTTCATTTAATTTCCTACCCTGTTGACATTTAACATGCAAGATTCATTTACTCAAAACCCATGGCAATATTAGAAACCCATGTAGGAATAACAGACTCCTGGCCATTGTAAAGATAAGGAGGGGAAATGTTATGTAACTCTTACTAGGGTTTTTCCATTGCAGCGGTAGGCTTGTGTACCTGCACTGTGGTTGTGGTACAGTAGCGGCAGCTTTTGACCTTTTTCTGCTAAAATACGAGGCGGGTTTGGTCTGGTTATTTTTCAAGAGAAGAGTAAACCAGCTTTCTACCCCGTGGTCAGGAGTTGAGTGAGTCAGAGAATCATTTGGCTCCATCACAGTCATACTGCGCTTATTTGTGAATAAAAGATGATGTAAAGAGATTCAGTTTCTTTACTAGTACAGGTACATTGAAGTACACATCTGCAGTGGAAAAACTGACTGTCCACCTGTCCTGTTTCTGAGTGTAAACTCCGATGGGATCGTAACTATTCCCGCTCTTCTTCCTTCCCCGTCCACGTCAGCAGCGTCGCGGTGTCGCCTGCGCCCGCCCACCCTCTCCCACGATGCCACACCTCTCTCCCAGACCCGCAGCCGTGGAACCAGCAACCTTTTCTCCAAACTCACCTCCAAACTCACCCGCAGGTAGGCGAGGAAACACCTCACGTCAAGAAGGCACAGGTTGGGGTTTAGCTCCATTTCTGTTCAGTCAGTTTTAAACATAAACTTATTCTAAAACAATCGTTTGTGTGCACTTTCTCACTACTTTTGACTTCTTTATGCAAAAGTTGAGACCCTCCTCAGGACTGGAATAGAAAGCAGATAGACCTCAGCCCTGCTCTGTACAGTATAATCTCCTGTGACTCTTGTCTGTTCGGGTTAAAAACCAATCACCGCGGTGCCTTGTAGTGTTAGGATGATTAATTACATGCTGGGGGTCCTGTACAAAGTGATTTATTCTTAAGTCTAAATTGTTTATCCGTCACTGCCTGGTTGCCTGCCAGAGAGAAATGAAACTGAATGAGCCGCAATTTGGCCCCCTTTTAATTAAATCTGCGATATTTCTAACAGTTAGAGCTGCGTTATGGTCCAGGGACCGGGACGTAACAAGTACCCGGGCCATAATGCAAGAGATCATTTTAGCCAGCTTTAGTTCTGTGATTCATTAAAGATGTTTCAGATCATTTTCTTGTATAATAAGTCATGACCACATCTTTTCATGCGCTACATACGCTTTAGAAATCCTTATATATTATAAAAGGGAGAAATCACAACTTGAATTTTGGTTTTCTTTGGTCTAAATCAAAGTAGAAACTGACATTTTTTAAAATCTGGTCCATTCAGGTTCACGCTGTCGAATCACATGCAACCCAGTAAAAGGAGTTAAAACAGAGGTGTGTGGAGGCTGTGTCCCCCTCTGTGTGTTAAGGAAGTCGCCTATTTTAAAAACTGAGTGAAACATTGCGACCACACAATAACTATCCTCCCTTTCTCGCTGTGTCTATCTGTTAATCACTGCTGTAGCTGGTAAGTAGTTATTTTTTGTGACCACATCAGGTTCAGCAAAGTGTGGCACGACCCGCTGTGATTCACCACAGTTTGATTCCCATTCGTGGGCCCGTGTGGTGCTGAAGGGTGCTGTAAAGCTTCATCTTTACTTCTTTCGGTTTGTGTGTAAAAAGCCAGTGTGAACATGAACCGGACCAGACCTAAAAGGCAACTTTGGTCTGGACCAAATGAATCAAACTTCAAGTGCATTTTTAGCAGCTTTGTACCATCAGAAGTTTGTTTCCTTACGGCTCCAGATACAGAGTTATAGTACAGTTCTTACTGCGAATCCTGGGTATTTAGTGTGATTAGCCACATTATGGCTGTACAGAGTATCCCAGTGGGAATGCCCTGTTATGTTTTTGTTATTTTTTTTTACTATATTTGATAAAAAAAATATCCAAACAAGACAACAAACGGAGATTTTCTCTGCATGGAACGGCTCTGAAAGCGGCAGCCAGGCCAGCGACTACACTCCTGCAATGACTGACCTAAAATGAGGAATTGAAATCATTTGATAATCAATGAAAAAAAATGAATCTTCTCTTTCCACTGTTGATGATTCCAATCACCCCATTTTTGTTCACTCATTCAGATTCCTCATGCCTCCCCTCCCTCCATCCCTCCCTCCCTCCCCCCTCCTCCTCCTTCTCCTCCTCCTCCTCCTCCTCCTCCTCCTCTCACTTCTCCTTCACCATTTTCACTGTTTCTTTGTCTGATTCTGTTGTAGAAACATGTCATTCAGGTTTACCAAAAGGTAGGACTCTTGTACTGCCTTTCGCTCTGTGCCAAAAATAACGAAAAAACACAATGTCACTGAAAAACTACCTCTGAAACTATACAGTCGCGTGGGGCTGCTGGCACTGAACTAACACAACGCTTAGCAGAAAAGAAAACTCTCTCTGGGTACATTTACGCACACAGGTTATAATCCGATTAATGCGGTCTGATTTTTGACACGATTTTTACCCCAGTAATCCAAGTGAACATTATCCGATTTGTTGATAGGGCTGGTTTTATTCTTAAAGGAAGAGTTTGACAGCAGGGCGAAAATACGATTCTTCGCTTCTGTGCTGAGCGTCGGATGAAAACACAGATGCTGTTCTCAAGTCTGTACGGTAAATATGAAGCTACAGCCAGGTGCAGCCGGTCCGCATCACTTGGCACAAAGACTGGAAACCTGGAGATAACGGCCAGCCTGGCTCTGTCCGAGGGTACGACAATCTACCCACAGCACCTCTAAGTCAGGCTAATTAACCTGTCTAAACTTGTTTAACCCTACGAAAATCAAAGGCAAAAGGAAGCAACCGCCTGTAAGCAAAGTATAATGTTGCCATGGGGTCAGCGAGTTAGCTGTGGGCTACAGCTTGAGCCTCGTTTTTATTTAGCCTATTATATTTATTTAGCGCCATTAAAAGTATGCTGAGTTCTGGATTTAAAAGGAGCGGCTTTTTCTACCAGCTCTGACCAGATCTATTGTGATTTATTGTAATTTATTCACAACGGACATCGGTAGCTAGTGAAGTCACACGAGTTAATACTGCCATTTTTGACACAGATCGCCGGCCAAATCAGGAGCCAGACTACAATAAATAACTTCCTGTTGGGTTTAGGCCTCTGGCGCGTACAGAGGCCTTTCTCCCTTTCACCTCGTGCAGTATCTTTGCCTCACGTCTCTCCCTCCGTCCCTCACAGTTTGGAAACCTTTGGATTAAACGAATGACTTGTAACGCGTTAATAAGCTGCTGGTGGGTGGATTTTCTTATCTTTTGGACAGAGCCAAGCTAGCTGCCCCCTCCCCGTTTCCAGTCTTAATGCTAAGGTAAGCTAACCAGCTCCTGTCTGCAGCTTCATATTTACTCCACAGACTTGAGAGTGGTATCGATCTTCTCATCTAACTCTTGGCAAGAAAGCAAAATAAGCGCATTTCCCAAAATGTCAAACTACTCCTTCAGAGGGATGCACTGCAAAAAGCACAAAATCAACCAAAAAAAACTTAATTGTTATTAATTTCCATATAAAATAATGTGGGCCCCATTGTAAATCAGACTGAGGCGTGAAAACAGTCAGAGTTTTGCATTAATCCGGTTTTAACTGGTGTTTGTGTGTGTGTGTAAATCTACTCATTGTGGCTGTGGTTGTTCTGAGTGGATAAAGGCTGATTGGGAGAGCAGACCGGACTCCTCGAACAATCAGTCGATTAACCAGCAGCAGCAACAGAGCAGCTTGCCACTAATCAATCGCCAGTGCATGCATGGGGTCGCCTCTTACAGCTGCCATGGATTGTGGTTTGTTTTCTCACCACAATGATTGTTGTTGACGACTGAACTCTCTCCGCCGTTGAAATTGCACATTTTAGACGGAGCTTTAAACACTATTCTGCTGCATTATTTACCATAAAGCAGTTTAGTTGTTTGTTTGGGGTTTTTTAAACTCTCTCTGGCTCAGAAGTGATTTCTCGTGTCTGTCAGATCGGGAAGAAATCACCCAGGATGAGATTTTTCCTGTTTCAGACAGTAAAAAAAAAAAAAAAGAGAGAAAATGTCCGGGCCACAAAGAGCTATTTAAAAAAAAAAAAAAAAGGATTTCTATTTTTCTTTTAGTAAATACAACCTTTGTCTAGACTGCCGTGTTTGTGTAGAACTTGGTTGATTTATCTCAGTGGAGTTAAATGTTCAGTTGTGCTTTGCTGTGCATATACTTAACAGCTATAGTCACTTAGGTGTAAAGTAAATATCTGCCGGTCGATACTTTTGTCCCGTTTCAGTTCTTTGTTGTGTTTTGGGGAAGGTTGGAGTTCCTGATTAGGTTTTTCTGGGCTCCGGTTACTCATTGTAAGAAGAATTTCCAACTTCCAGACCAGTTTGAGCTTCGATTCAACTCTTATCAAAATCAGCGTTGCACAGCTCCAGTACACGATGATCTGTTCACCATTAGTTGTTTTTTTTTTTTTTTTTTTTTTTGTGGGTCATCTTGCCTCCATCAGGTGTTTGAGGTTGTTTCCAGTTTCCCTTTTGTAAAGGCCGTTGATCGGTCATGTGACTTATAAATCACCATAAGTTCTATAATACAATGTACAAAACAACGTTACCATTATCATCTTTACAAAATACTATTGGATAAAGAAAATTTACAAGAGAGATATAAATGAATAAATACAAGCGTTCAATGGGTAAAAATGTTGAATCTTAATTTTTCAGTACAGAGCAGCAAATTCTGAACTCTTTCAAGCTAATTTTTTAAAAACACAGCACACACCAACTACCACATTGGCCCTAATATAAGATGATGTATCTTCCTGGAAATCTAAAAGTGGTCGTCGTACGACGTACGAGGACTTGGGCGCTCGTGTATCCACAACAGAAGGTATTCTTACAGGTATAAAAACAGCTACTTGGGAGAGTGGTTGCATAATGGCAGTGGAAGGCAAATGGCTGCCCGTGGGCCGAATCTCGCCCTCCTGCAAAAATGTTGTGGCCCCTTAACATACGTTTAAGTTTAGCTTTCTTTAGCTTTACATAAAAACTTCTATGTGCGTTTTTTTTTTTTCCACAGATCTACTGTAGCTAGAAATGTAAATACGAAGCTCGTGTAAATCCAAATAAACATGACCTTGAAAAGTGTAACGCTGCCTTCTCTCTAGCCACGTGGTGCAACGGAGACAATACATCCGCTGCACGAGTCATTTTTTGTTAAAGACGTATTAGCATCCGTTGCTGTAACTCTCATCAGCCTTCAGTTACGAATGGTAAAAGTGACATTTTCCCTCAGATACAGTCCCAAAAAACAACCAGCTTTATGAATCGGTTTTATTCTTAAATGAATTAAAAGAATTAAACAAAGCAAAAAAGACACAATATGAAAACATTCTCGCCAACGTCTCCCCCACGCCTGGAAAACACTGCCCTCCATGTTTCACATTAGGATTTTCTGGGAAAGACTACCAGCAAGACCAGTCTGAAAGTGTGTTGCACCTTCAAAAAGTGTTTTCCCCAAAAACAGGGGGTGGAAAAGGGATAGGGTTTGTCTCGTAATCAGGATCGTCTTATATTTGGGCCAACAAGGGTAATTTTAAAGTCAATCTCAAGTCGACCTCAACTCATCCATCCTTTCAGTCTCCTATTGGTATCAAAACTTTCCCGTCCCCTCTCTCAGAAATCAGAGCATTTTATGTAAGAGCCATAATCATTTTCAAACATTTATCACATAAATGTGGAAACTGTGGTTTCATGGGGCTGCACGAAGGAGTCGGATCAGTTTCAGATCAGTTTTCCCACTAATGAAGGGGGGTCAGGGTGTGAAGCTGATCTGTCATCAGGCCAGGACGCTGAAAATAAAACTTTACAAGCCAAATAATCCAAAAAATAGATCTTTTTAAAAGTGATTAGACAGGTGTGATCAAACCGTTACCGGCATCAGCTGTGGCCTCAAAAAAGTGGAGGGGCTTTGTGGCCCTCGCGGGGTGCCGTCTCGGGGCTCGGCAGTGCTCCCCAGTGGCTGATTTGTAAACAGTTTTCTTCCTCTGGCAGCAGCAGCATCATCATGGTCGTCTTCATCACCCAGAGCCTCGTGTCTGTCGGCTCTGGTGTCATCTGTCATCGCCGTCCTCTCGTCCCACTCTAAACACCTCACTCTGGGTTTGTTTTTGTCCTCATTGCTACGGAGCCCTGGAACTGACAAAATGCAGGAGAACGTTATCAGATAGGTCGGAAATAAAACTGAATGCATCGATGAATAAAATTGTTAGTTACGTAAATAAAACTGAGTAAAAAAATAAATATGAAGCTCTACCCTTTTCATTTAACCTTCAGTCAGTTGATAAATAAAGTAAAATGCTTTTTTCCCCCCTTCCAATCATTTTCTAAAATAAATGAAAACCTAATTCTTTTATTTTGCGCTTCTGTTTAACTTAGCTCATCTTATTTTTCATCATCTTCATTTTCTTATGAAACCAGGACCTATTACTGCCCTGGACAAGGGCTGCTTCTAACAATGATTTTCATTATCGATTATTTTGCTGACTATTTTCTCAATTAACTTTGTTCAGAAAAAAGTAAAATAAAAAAAAATAAATTTAAAAAAAAGTTCATCGCAGTTTATAGACCCCAAAGCGGCATCTTCAGGTGTCTCGTTTTATCTGACCAGCAGTCTGAAAAACCCCAAAATATTCAGTTTATGACCATATAAAACCGAGAAATGCAGTAAATCCTCACATTGGAGAAGCTGAAATGAGAGAACAGAGTTTTTGCTTGAATAATTAATGATTCATTAATTATCACAATTGTATTTGGTTCAGACGTGAACATGTCCCCCGTAGGATGAATTGCAATAACTTTGGTGATCCCCTTACTTTTTATCTATCGCCACCATCAGGTCAACATTTAAACAACTGAGTGGGGGTTAGAAGAAAAGTGTAAAGCTTCATATTTCTTTCTGCACTCCCTTTCAGTTACCTATCTAACAATATTATTTATGAATGCATTCAGTTATATTTTTGACTTGTCTGATAACCGTTTACTACATTTTGTCAGGTCGGAGCCTCCGTACGTTTCTGCTTTTAAAAGACAAAACAAACAAAAAAACCTCATCTCGTTTTGGAATTTAACCAACGAGTTTTAATCATTTTCCTCCTCCTCAGGACGTTTTAGGTTCAGTCACCTCCCGCTCCCACCTCCACTCCCACTCCTCAGAGTTTGTGTGTTTTTTTGTCTTCCTAACCTTCCTGTGTCCTTTAACCTTGACCTCTTGCTGCTCTTCCTCTCCGCCTAGGGTCAGTATTGACCCGGCCAAACGGCAGATGGCCAAAACAGGGCCTGCCATCCCTTCTACCCAGGGAGGAAAGACCCTTAGTAAGTCTTCTGCCCTCCAGTCTCTATCAGCCTTTCCTTCCTTCCTTCCTTGTCATCCTACCATGTTTTTTCTTCTTTTTGGACCTGTCGTCATGTCACTCATGTAAATATTCTTTCTCTTTCTCTTTCTTTCTTTCTTTCTTTCTTGCCTTTTCTTTTCTTGTCATGTGTCCATTGAGAAATTCGCCGTCTCCTCAGATTCCCGTTTTTTCTTTCAGATTCAGGAGCAGAAGATATAGAGAGTTGTAGGAAGATGAAGATCTAGAGTAAGGGGCTGTTTCAATCCCTCAATCTCTCCTCTGAGACAAACGTGTCAGTTATGTGGAGGGACTCACCCCCCCGCCTCCCCACTCCCCACCCTCCCTCCCTCACCCTCCTCGGCCTTGTGATTTTCACAGCCTCTCTGACCAACCCAGGACCCGCTGTCAGTCCTGTCTGTTCACTAGTCCTCCTGTTTGTCGAGTTCCTCAAGCTCTCAGGAGCTGGGAGTCACTTCCTCCTCCACCCGTCCTGTTTTTCTATTCTCCGTCCTGTCAGAGGAGCAGGGAGCCAGCTGCTTATTTGCTTTTAATCGAATCCTTTTGTTATATTATTCACACATTTTCCTCGATTGTAGTGATTCAGGGGCGGAGATAGGGCTCTGCACTGCCTCGGCGATGAGTTGCCAGTCTGTTTAAATGGTCTGATCCAATTTAAGCGCCCGTAAGTCACTAAAGGGCCAGCGGATGAGCAGAGATGCACATTAGCACCCCCTCTAAAAAGAAAGCTTTTACTTTCCTTATAGAAACAAGTCTTTTCTGGCAACCTTCACTAGGAGTGAGTGATATGGATAAAATCCTCTCAGGTTGTATGTAATTTTGTCTTCATCGCAAATTTACTACAATATCTCGAGATTTTTTCATCAACTGTTTCATGGATGAAATAACCAGAGCAGAGATTCCCGGGACAACTTCACCTGCTACCGAGGTGCGCGGAGCAGGAAAACGGTCCTAAGAGGTCCAAACTCCAGCAACACTTCACTGAGAGAGACTAACCACACAGAAATGTGTGTTGAGCGGATGAAATACCTGACAAATCAAAGTGCTTCATCACATGCATGAGTCATTTAAAGATTCAATGTTGCCATGAAGAATTTCCGCTCACTGGCTGCCCGCATCTGGAGATATTAAAGAGATTCCTGCCACGGTAGAAATAAGACAAATTAGACCAATCAATAAAATCTACAGTGCATGTTGTCACACTGTGCAAAGCCAGCCTCGACTTTGAGCTCAGTGCTAGCAACTTTGTTGACATGTTGCTTCACTCTGACACGTGAGCTGTTTACCTATGGAACCGTAGCTGCGGTTTGAACAGGACAAGCTTGCCTTTGTAGATCATTTCGAGCTCGGAGCAGGTAACGTTTATTCAAAGAAAAGTTAAAAGGAAAAACAGATCTTCAGCCCAGCGGTTGCTGCAGCTGATCTTCAGGAGTTATTCCTTTTTCAAATCGTGGTTCTTGTGGACTGTCAATTAAAGCTTGCGGAGAAGGCGTAAAGCTTAATTTATACCCCAGGACATGAACGGTAGCTTTGACATCGAGCCATCACGCTTTTTTGCAGTTGCACTTCATTTGGTTGGCACATCCGTAGGTGCCGTCATTATAAGTAACCTGGTGCAGGCCAGATTCTGAGAACAGCGGGGAGACCAAACCATGTAGATTATTTCTTTCAGTGTCCCCGTCATAAAATCGGGAGGTTACATGAGAATATTTGTAAGAACTTTTAACTCTCCCTTCTTCATCTGATAAAAGAAAAAAAAAGTCCTACTCCTTCCAGATTATCACACGCTTCACGGAAACAAAATCCAACTCAGCTCAGCCTCTAATTGATAATATTGGCGACAGACACTGTCACAGAGCTTCGTACTCAAACCAAAAAATGGGTAGTTCAGTGATTAAACTTTACTTCAAGTCCTCTATATATATATTTTTTTTAATAAGCGGTATATAGAAATGTTTAATAACATTTACAGTTCACTATAATGCAGCTGTAAGGACATTTGAGGTGTTAATCAATGTACAGGATAATTTCTCCTATGGAGTCACATGTAATGTAATTACAACAGTTTTTTAACTCTTTTCATTCAATCTGTTAATACAGCAGTCTACAGGTAATGGGTGACGGCAGGAGGAGTTTCTGACAATTACAATAAAAAGCAGTTTTACCTGCTTACAACCACATGATAGTGTAATAAAGTGTGTATTAGATGTTTATGTACTGGTTGTAAATGCTAAATAGGGGGGACTTAGAATAAAGTCTGGCCCAAAAAATCGTGTCACTCAGTCAGCACTTCCTCCAGCACATTTCGCTTGAGTTTAAATCGACCTTAAGTCAGCTTGTCCTCTGCTTGTCACTGTTCAGGCCGAGCCTGAAAAAAGTCGTGTCGGTGTGGAGAGGCAACGGAGGGCAGAAATCTGACGGTGAAAGGTTCCCCCATGAGCACGCCGGGCCCTTCTCACACCAGCTCCCTTGTCCATCAGCTTTATTTTGAAAAGAAAATGCGGCTCCAGTCACAGGGACAAATAGAGCCCGAGTCTCGACCAGCTTCCTGTTTGCAGGGAGCGTTTCCCATCTGCGTCAACCCAGACATGCTGCGAAGTGTGTCTGCGTGCACGTACGCCGGCGTCCACGTGAACAGGCCGTACCGTCTGCACACAACATCCACGCTGTTATCATGGCTTTTCTGAGTCGTGGTGTGGATCACGGCGCTTGTGGTCGTAGCTTTTTTTCATCACTGCCGGTTTTAGCATGAAGCAGCTATTTAATCAAGCGTTGATCACAACCAGACCTTAACGGTCACACACACACACACACACACAAAAACACAAACTCTGACCACAGTTTAACTAAGATGAAGTCAGACAACCAACCAGCAAATGACAAAAACAGTTAAAGACATCTTAAGAACATGAGGGAGCAAAGCTGTAGAATTGGGCTCGGTTAATAGTTTAGTATTATTGAGTTTACAATAAATTATATTTATATGATATGATCGTATTGTGTTCATCATTTTATAAAATTCTGTCGTTCAAATCAATACTAAACTACTTAGAATAAGTTACCAAACGGCAGGTTTTTCGTTTGTGTAGTATGCAAGTTGAGCCTTTTCAAGAGCTTTTAACTGCATCCCATGGTCTTCCTCGGTGAATGGATCTCACACACTTTTTTTTTTTTCCCCCTCTCGACCTTCTTGACAAACTCCATCCCCTGAAGATGACCCTGAGATGCAACTGAAAGCTCTGAAAGAAACCAGTCAACCTCTCTCACTGTCGAAATCAAATGTGATTTCGAGTTAGGATTCGTCGTCGAGCGGCAGGTTCCGAGGTCCGTGGTGAAGTTTGATCTGATCTGTGTTTACATTCGTCGTATCGTGATGTAAATCGCTGGATTTCAATTTTAACTTTAATTTTAACCATATCACCCACCCCGACTTCAAAACCACGCAGAAGGGAGTAAAAGGATGTAGCTTGGGAGGGTTTTGAGGTTCGGATATAAATTTAAACAAGTTTTTGGGGAAAAAAAGGAAAAGTTAAAAAATAAAAATGAGATCCCGGTGCTGCACCATCGTCTGTCCGTTTAAGTTTGATTTTTTTCTCTAATTAAAAATCGTCCTGTCCGTTATCACATCTAAAGCGGCAGTTACTGTCGTGGACTGTCCTACTAGTCCATGCGGTGCCTCCTCCGTCCTGCTCTGTGTGAAAAGATGGTTTTTCTTCCTGTCTGCTGCTGTCGGTTTCAGTCTCGGATCCCTGTCACTCTTTACTTCTCTGTCTCATGATTCTTCACTGGTCTTTAATGGAAGTAAAACCTTCCATGTCTCTGTAATTTTTTTTAACCTTTTTTAATTTATATATATATATATTTATTTTTTTGCGGTGGTGGCTCTCGTCGTCGTTTCACCTCTCCTCCTTATTACACGTCACATTCTCTCTTTTTTTATTTTTTTCCTAAATTCACTGGAATTGCTCTAAAATGATTTCTGTCGTGCACAATCCACATCTTTTTTTTTTTCTTCTTTTTTTCCCTCCTCCCTGTCTGATCTTCTCATACGCCTCAGAGTCTCAACCGAGTTTGAGAGAAACGGGAGACTTGAGGGCTCAAGGTGAGGTTACCTGTCCCCGCCACCTCCTCCCCTCCTGCCCCCTCCTCCTCCCCCAACATGTCGGTCCACCTTTTTAGACGTAGGCTTCAGTTTGTCCTCGTCCGCAGTATCAAACCTTCAAACCCCACCCACCCACTCCCCGCCCCCACCCTCTTTGCATAAGAGCCCCTGTCTCTGCTTTGTTTCTCCTGGGATGTTTGAATGTTTGAGACAATTTTTGTAAACCTGTGTGTTGGGTTTGAGCTTTACCTTTGAATGTTTTGGCTTGTGTTTTTTTTTGTTTGTCTTAATCGTTATTTTTAACATTTGCATGGCACCGTACTCGTGCGCTGCTCTGTTAGCATGGCATGTTTTTTTTATTCTTGTCCACCTGAAAATTGCTCCTAATGCCGAAAACAACCAAACAAAACAACCTACCGTTAATCCAGCATGGATGTGTCTAGCCCCAGTTTACATTACATTACACTCACAGTCACACAGTTAAGTTTTATGCAGAAAACAATTACCCATCGATCTCTGGAAAACCCAGAAGGTTATTTAAAAACACTTAACACTGTTGTGGTCGTATTTCCAAAATCCTCAAAGACTCTTCTAAACATCTGGATTAAAAAAACCTGTTTCCAAAGTTGAGGTTGTTATATCCTGTCCAGGAGGCTGCAAATGACATTGCTTGTTTTGAATGACACAGAAAATATATATTTAAATGTTATTTTACGTGAAGAGGCTGAAATGATTCGTTGAGTCATCGATTGGTTGATTGACAAAAAAATTATTTTAATTGTTGAGGTAATTTTTCAAGCAAAAACTCCAAATTTATTCTGGTTCCAGCTTCTCCAATGTGAGGATTTGCTGCCTTTTCTCTGTTTAACGTGATAGTAAATTGAATATCTTTGGATTTTGGACTGTTATTCAGACATCACCTTGGAATCCAGGAAACTGTGGTGGACATTTTGCATCTAATGATTATTAATGATTGACATTATTGGTAAATCTGGCAAGATTTTCTCGATGAATTGATTATTCTCTTGGCCTAAAACAACGTAGACCAATGGAAATGGTTCAAGACGCTGTCATCCAGTTGCTAATTTTGTCCGACCAACACTCTGAGACCCAAAAATACTCAATTTACTACCACACAAGGCCGAGAAGAACGGGGGGGAAAAGCTGGAACCTGAGTGTTTGCTTGAAAAATTAATTAAACAATTAAAATAGTTTTTCGATTTAATTTTTTTTTGTGAATCAACTGATCACTTCTGGGGATGCGCCAGTCCAATATGCCACATTGGCCTGGGTGACGGCACTGGCCGACCTTCCTGAATAGATCTGGTATCGGTCATGATGTGGCCGCTCCACAATAAATACGGTTTCTTTATCGGTGCCATTATGACCTGTAGTCAATCACCGACTCGGTTTTTAGTGACACCGCCATCCCTGGCCTCGTGTCAATTTATACAACAGTTGATCAATGCGGTGCGGTAAATTTATTTCCAATCTGGGAAATCGAGAAGACGCGGTGTCCGCAGGTTCGCCGAGTTGGCGCGTCCGAGCTGGCACCAGGTCCGTCTACCTGTAACTTCAAAAACCGTATTGACATTTAACAGATCACACGATTAAATTATAAACTGAGAAGCTAAACGTCAGGTCGCTGCATGTGATGTGATGATGAATATAATCGTTAGTTGGTTGGTTTTTGTCTTTTGACGTAAACTGAAGATGTCATTTCCAGCCACATGGATCCAAGTCGCAATTTGGGAAAAGGGTATTCAAAAAAAACCAAAAACAAACTTTCGTCGTCTTTGAGGATTACAAAAACGCAGAAATTGTTAAATGACCGTTTAGGTTCTTCAAAGATGGCTGGGTATTTATTTTTCAGAAGAACAGATGATTACTGTGGAGCTCTTACACTGATAAAATGTGCTAGTTAAACACATCAATAATTAATGTAAGTCAAATAATTAAAATGTAACGTAAAAAGAAATATAAATCTTTACACTTTTTCTTTAACCTCCAATTAGTAGATTTAAAAAAAAAATTACCTTTTAAAAAGCTGATTTTTATTTTTAATTTTTTCATCCTTTACCACTAACCGGTTGGTAAAAGAAATTAGAACTTAATTGATCCATTTTACTTTTCTAACCAGCGATATTACGTACGGGTGTTTTCAGTTAGAGCTCCCAACTAAATTTTGTCAGTTTCGAGACTCCATAGCTTAGCGCTGTGACTCGAATGTAAGGAGTAACGTACAAAACTGGGGCTGGGAAGTGTCTCGGGTGGAGACGGACACCAGCCACACGCTATAAATGGTTGAATTTTGGCTGTGGCAGGTAGGTTACCACTCTACCAGCCGCTTTGGCCAGTAACCTTTTCGAATTAAAAGACGATTTGGTGAAACAAAGTGGCTGCTGAATCTCTTGAATCCGCCAGACACTGCTTTTATAAATTAAAAACAAAAAACGAACGTGGACAAAATCTGCAATGCTAAAGCTGTTGTGTTTTTTTTTTTTTTTGTTTGTTTTGTTTTTTTTCCTTCTCTCCTCTTCTCCCGACAGTCGCCATGTACCTGGGGATCAAAAAGGGGAAAATAAAGACAGTAAACCCCGCTCCCTCAGATTCACTTGGAGTATGAGGACCACCAGCTCCATGGAGCCTTGCGATATCATGCGGGAGATTCGCAAGGTGCTCGACGCCAACAACTGCGACTACGAACAGCAAGAGAGTTTCCTGCTTCTTTGCGTCCACGGGGACGGGCGAGCCGAAAACCTGGTCCAGTGGGAGATGGAGGTTTGCAAGCTGCCCCGTCTCTCCCTCAACGGTGTCAGGTTCAAAAGGATATCCGGATCATCCATCGCTTTCAAGAACATTGCTTCCAAAGTTGCCAACGAGTTAAAGCTATGAACAAAAGGGTTTAAAAGTATACATATATATATCTAGAAGTATTTAAGCTGTACAATCATCCAAGTAGCAGTTTCCAAATGTCTCCTTTTTTAAAACAAAATACAGAGTATGTATTGAATATTATAATGTATAGATTAAGGCTTTTGGCAATAATCACTGAATTAACTTCTAATATCTCAGTCTATTCTGGCCACACGGGGTCGACATTAACGAGTTGAATATGATTTGTCATGCTGTGAATGTGGACAAAAAACGCATTTCTAGTCTTATTTATTTCTTTTTTTTTTTTCTCTCTCCTGGAAAAAGAATTACGTAGCATTTTGTTCTCAGTGTAAATAATGTATCTTACTTTCAAGACAGCTTCACTGCAATACTCATTTTTTTTCTTTTTTATTTCGTTAAAAAGTAGAGATGACGGGGAGTCCGTGTAAATGCCCACATGGTTAAGGGGGTCACTCATGTCTCAATTAAAGTGTCTGTCAACTTGAACGTCCCCGTCTCACGCCGATCATTTGTATCCTGACAGTTGAGATGAGAATATAAAAAAAACGCATGAAGCTTTAATCTGATATTTAAATGTATCATTCAGTGTTTGGAAGAGGATTAAATATTGATGGTTAAAAATAGCAGTTTAGTGTATTGTCGCTCTATGCGGCTTAGTTTTCCAGGATCTGTTTGCCTAAGAAAAAAAAAAACTTGACCTAATTCAGCCCAGGTGACATCACTTTTACTGTGAAGCCTCGAAGGTTAAAGCCCCGTAATGAACTGTTGCTACTTTCCAGTTACTCAAACAGTTCTCTGGGAGCAATGAAAACACTGCATCATGGGAATTGTAGGATGCAACTGAATAGCATCTAGTGCTGTACAGTAGGACTTGTTAAAATCAGTGTATTGCCCCTTTTAGGGCAGTTTACCATGGTCTCAAACCTTAATGTCGGTGACAAGCTGGTTTACTACAGTGAAATCAAGGAAGGGTTTTACCTGACGTGTACAAGACGTGTTGCACTCATTGGTCTCATTTTGTGGGGACAATTACCTTTAAAGTCTGGATAGGAAACGTGAAACAAAGTGTTAAATTAACACACTTGTCTGAAGCCTGTGAAAGTAGTGATTTAAACTAGAGCTGCAGCTGCTCAAAAGTCTGCAGGTGAAACTTTGAGATGAAGTCAGAATCTACGACGCCAAGTCTCCGGAGGAGTTTCATCCTGAAATATCTGACCCGTTTTCAGATCAGAACTAATTTACAACCCAGACAGATGAATGGTAGAATAATATCAGTGGTGATGGGATTATTGGAAATCTTTATACATGAACCATAAAGCAATAACACTGCAGGGATCAAACTTCAACCAGAACTTTATTTCATTTCAGATCCATCCTCACCTTATAGGAACAGTTTCATTTTAAATACAAATAAATCCAAACCGTAATACAGAGTGCATTTCAGGACAGAGTCAAACATTCATTCAGACACAGGGGAGAGGGAGAAGGGAGAAGGGGATAGGGAAGAGGAAGGGAAGGGGGAAGAGTGGAGGTGCTTGGTGTTAGGATGGCTTTACTTCTGGGCGGGCATCAGGTCGTCAATGGACTGGCTCTTCTCCAGCCTCTTCTCCATCTCAATCAGCAGCTTGATTCCATCCACCACCATCTGCACCAGCTCCACCTCAGAGAAGCCCAGTCTGTCAGCGTTAGAGATGTCAAACACTCCACCCACAGCAGCCGTGTCCACGCCACCTGAGGCCAACAGCACAGGAACAAACAACTTAATACACTGAGACTTAAGTTCAGCTCGCTTCTGGATGAAGTTAGAAGTCGCCGTCTAATTATGGAAATACAAATGCACAATATAGGAAGTCTTAAATGTTGATGTGACAAACTACTCGTGGCAGTGCAGGCAGAAGGATTGGCTGCTAGAATAAAGCAATCTGCAGGTTGTCGTACCAGTTCCACGTTTCTGGAGCCTCAGCCTCTTGAGAATCTCCTCGAACTTGGCGTGTTTGCTCATGTTGGGCAGCTTCACGTGCACACCTGCACGCAGGCCAGTGCCCAGGTTGGATGGGCAGGTGAGGACGTAGCCCAGGTGCTCATTCCACATGAAAGCATGGCCTCTCTCCTTGAACAGGCTCTCAATCTAAAAACAGAACCAGACTGATAAGGTGCTTGTGTTGTATATAATACGAGTCAATAAAAGCACAATTTACACAAAACAGCTCTTTTAGTCTGGCTTGTGTAAACAGACCCCCCCAACCAGAGATTGGCTTGCTCCCGTTCCCACCAACCTTGGTGAGTCCGGTACAGAAGCGATTGAACACTTCCTTCATGTTGCCTCCTTTCTGCATAGAGATCACACGCAGGTGGTCCTCCTCGTTCACCCACACCAGGAATGTCTTGTTGTCGTTGTGCCTTAAGACAGAACCAGAAAAGTTTAATCCAGCTTCCAGTAGAAATATTACAATAGGCTGGATGACAAGGCAGTAAAGCTGAAGCCTCACCAGATGCCCCTGGCATCGGGCCAGTCGCGGGCCATCCCTGAGGCCAGCAGCAGAGGAGACACTGGCTTGTCGAACAGGAAGTGGTCATCGATGAGCTGCTGCTGCTCAGCATCTGTCATGTTCTTCAGGGCGTAGTATTTCCCCTTCAGGTCTCCGCTCAGGGAGGCCAGAGCTGCAGAGGGGATACAAGTTTTAAAACCATAAATATCAGAAATGTCAAAAACCCAGTGCGAGATGAAAATTAAAAATATTGTCTACCACCACAGTGCTTCAGCCTGTGATGAACTGTTTTGACTGATCTCAGTCTATTCTGGAGCTGAAACATTTAATTGAACAGCAAAATAGTCTGCAACTTTTGATAATTGTTAGTCTTTCGAGCAAAAACCTATAAACATATGTTTCCTGGTTCCAGCTTCTAAATTGCAAGAATTGTCTGGGTTTCCTTTGCCTTATGTCGTAATAATCAGAATCTCTGGGTATTGATTGTGATCAATCAAGATCATCATTGACAGATTATTCAATAATGACAGTTTTAAGTTGCAGCACAAGTGTTACTTGTGTGCTGTGATGTGTTATTCCATCTGCTGCCACTAGAGGGCGACCGCTGCCGCACAAATGCCTTCACTAGGCATCACGGTCTCAGGCCACAGACTTGTTCTCCAGTTTCTTATATAACAATCATTCAGCTGGAGCCACGTCTCCATCTGTCATGACGACGGCTTTCCATACTGATGGCAGTCAGTGTCTAACTGCACGGACAGGAGCAGAGCACCTGCACTATCAATAGTAACCGACTTCCTTCAGTTACAGGTTAAAGTGGCCTCTTTACCTTCGATGGAGAGCTTCTCCACAGCGCGCCTCTCTCCTCGGCTGCAGTGTGGTGGCAGGCAGAAGCCACGGACGCTGCGTCCCGTTCGGACGCGGGAGCTCAGAACGTAGTTGGGGTCGAGGTCGTCGCCACCCTTAGAGAGGATGGCAGAAGTTAGTTTTTGTTCAGTTCCACTGTCACATTCGGGGGTTAAGTGATGGCAGAGAGCTGCAGTACCTTCAGGTTGTCTGGGTTGAGGTCAGTCTTGTGCTTGTCTGTGGGTTTGTATCCTCCATGTCTGTCCTCAATCACCGGGTCCAGCAGCTCCTTGAAGACATCGTATGTCTCCTCGTCTCCGGCAACACAGCCCACGGTCATAATGAAGGGGTGGCCTGCACACAAAGTCGACAGGGTCACGGGAGACAGTGGATAGGAAGCACACAGACAAACTGACATCCTCACTAACTCAATGTACTGATTGTCAGGTCTCAGGATGGGACTGTTACTGTACCAGGATTATCAACCCCTGTCTGAATGACACCATCTACGGTGAAGCCGTTGGGTGTAGCCTGCTCTCTCAGCTTCTTGTACATGTCCAGGGTTAAGAACTTGGCCATGTGGTTGTTGTGCTGACTGAGATCTGGGAACTCGTCCTCAGATGACAGCCTCTTCAGCGTCAGCTTGGCCATACACTCAGAGCTAAACAGAAACACAGTCTACAGGGTGAGGGCAAGTCACCTGCCACACTTCAGTTACCAGGTATATCTGAATTCTCTGAATGGTTTAAACATGATCCACACAGGAGGGCCGGCCCACACTCTTCAGTTTTGGGGCAGCTGACAGCTAAGTCTACACAACTGCTAAAGACTGTTACAGCTGACAAACCCGAAAGCAGCAGTGGATTATCAGTTGCTGGTCTGCATACATTGTAACACTGGTAATCTTAACCAATTGCTCTAAAGCTATGCAATATAGCTCTGATAATGGAGCCCCACTTAAAGGATGATGAGAGTCTGGAACTGTTCAGCTCTCCATATGTATGGAAATGTTGATCATAGTTTATCCCCTTGGCAAGGTCACAGTGCAAAAAGCTGTTAGTGTTCCCTCGCAAGAACATGAAGCACAGCGCGCCGCTGCGGCCATTAAACGCGGTCGACCAGGCAGAACAGATGGCTGTTTTGCCGAAAAGCCGCTTGGGTTTTTACCTGGGTTATCAACCCCAGTCTGAATGACATCATCCAGAGTAAATCCACTGGGTGTCTGCTTGCTCCTCAGCCGTTCGTATATAGCGGGAGTGAGGACCTTGGCCATATGATTGTTGTGTTTGCTGAGGTCGGGGTACTCCTGCTCCGAGGCGTACTTCATCTTCGTCTGGTTGTGCGTGTTACCGAAAGGCATGGCTGATCCCTGGGCGGAGGATGGAGGGAAGACACGGTGAAAAGCAGCGAAACAAACTGACTGCTGAGTGCGGAAAGTCAGCATCAGGTCTACAGCTCATTCCGACATTACTATGGATGTTAAAATTTAGCACAGATGACTAAACAACGGCATATAAACCATGGAATATCCTGCAGTTAAAGTGTCCCGAATGCTTCTAAATTGGTGCAGAAATGTGCAGCAGTTACATTTTAGAAATATGTTATGTATCGTATCACTTGATATCATTTTATGAGACTTCCCCAGTGTTAGCATTAATCCTTTTAGTGAAAAGCGGACATATTCACGAGGCCGAGACGATCCGTCTCCACCGCCCCGCTATCATCGTTACGAACTGAAAATATTCTGCCTGTGTGACGGAATTCGAGTTAAAGTCATTCCTACCTGTTGTTTTCGGATTTGTGGACTACTACTACTATTGGGGGTTGATACAAAGATCCCTATTTTTCCAGCCGAGGAGCTCACAAATCACCAGCAGCGTCCCTATTGCTCTCCGGTCAGGACTGATGACTTGAGATCGTATTTTATAGCAAACCATCTCGCCTCCCATTGGTCAGTATTTGTAGTCCATTCATTCAATTGGACGCGCTGATTTGGCTCCAGAGGGGACTGCCTCTACACACTGAGACTCCGCTCTCGATCACATTTTTGTACAATAACTCGTAGTTTGCAAATCAAATCAAATTATATGATCCAATCCAACAACTTTCAGCCTTTTCAGGATTGCTCTCTTGTTATAACAACATACCACTGTTTAGTTCAGAGGAACTGAAGTCATTTACTTTCCTCTTTACTCTACGACATTTATTTGACAGCTATAGTTAGTAATTACTAGTTTATTTTAGAAATAAAGATATGATAAGTTTATAAAATCCAACACATTGTTAAAAGTAAAGCAGCGATTTTTGGCAGTGTCTAGCTGGGGCCCCTTGTCACAAGGTTAAGACAAGCAGTTCTGCCAATAAGTACATTCCCATTAGGTAGTTAATGAAATGTATTTATGTTAATCAAGTTGTTGCCACTGTTTGAGGCCCAAAGAGGTAATTTTATACAATATTTCACTAAGTAGTAAAGAATCAGAGAAAATTCAGAAAAATAAACAAACATTTGTGTATCAGAACTTTGTTTTTTGTTCTCTTCTCTCCCAATAATCATCTCACGACCCTTCCGATTTATCTTGAGACCATTTAGAGGTGCCCGACCCCTGGGTTGGGAACCACTGGACTAAACAACCTAACTGCATATGAAATAGTTAAACTAGCTCCACCCTGAGAAGCTACAACAGTAAAATGCTTTTTACACATTGGTGCTTTAGCATTAAAATTCTAATTATGTCATATATATCAGTCAGAGGTGACATTTTACTGCAGAGCAAGTACTTTTACTTTTACATTTAGCTGATGATACTTCTGTTCTTTTACTCAAGTGGGATTTTGAATGCAGAACTTTTACTTGTATAGAGTATTGATAATTTTAATTGAGAATTGTATCTGTGTATTTCTTTCACCACTGTTTAATTCCTTTAGGTTTTTTTCATGCAGTCATATTTTCTCCTGTTCAAACCGGATATTAAAAGATCCTTTCCTAATATGCTTCCAGTGTAAATGATGAGGGACAAAATCCACAGTCCTCGTTTTGTGCAAAAGTGTATTAGTTGGCTAGACATATAAAGTAAACTTACAGTGAACTTTCAGCCTTTTATTGCAATCTTTTTCACTTCAGCTCAATGGGGAAACACAAAGCGGGAACATTATACTTTAAAGATGGTAACCTTGGAAGGTATTCACTGAATTTGTCTAGCTCAAACTGCTGAAGCCTCATATGAGCTACAGATAAACCTCTGAATACATTTTTGCACAAAACAAGGCCTATGAATTTTGTCCGCCATCTCTGACAATGAAAAGCGCATTTAGGACCAGTATGAACAGAAGGAATGATTATAGGACGCAAACCCCGTTTTAGTGTTCACGGCCACCTCACTCTTGTTTTCAGAGAGATATGAAAATAATGAATCTGTCGTTTAACTCCAGGTACTGAGAATTGTGGATAATTTTTTCAGTTTTTACAATTGAAACATTGTGTAATATTCATTTACAAACGAAGGCACTTTCTCTTATTATCTTTCAGTAACTGCAAAAAAAATAATAAATATATATATATATATGTATATAAATATATATATGGAGGCTGCAGTGAATCGCAGATCTGCTAATCATCTGCACGGCCTCTCTTGAATCGACTTTGTGTGCGGAGGGAGATTACCGATTCGCGACCCGGTTCGCCATCCGGTGTCGTCCATTCAACTTCCCCTGAAAACAACACCACGTGTGTGGGGGATGAATGGGTAGCTGTCAGTGCTGTCCACATGCAAATATAACCGTACTGAGAGCAGAAATTGCCGTTTACTGACCACATTTTGTGCTCGCATCAAACTCCAAAGGACACCACTCCTGGAGACGGTACGTCGGGAGTCGCCAACGATTATTTTACCTAGCAAGCGAGTTAAACGGTAACGCTAGCAAACGTTAGCATGTTAGCTAGTCAACAAGTCGAACCAGCGTTAGCACAAAATTATTTAAAACTGTCTAGTAAAGTAACGTAGGTTACCTGCTTTTTGTACTGTGACCTTTTGTATATTTGGGGTTATAAATTCTGTTCATAATTTCAAAACTGCATTGTAAATTATACCCAAAAACGTAACACTAGCTGGCTAGGTTAACTAACCGTTCGCAACAAGGGTGAATCGGCCAGTTAACCTCAGCGTCAGTTAGGATGATGTCGTTAAATTAGGTGGTTAACGTTACAAAAGCCCTAATTCAGGTGTTGTGTCGAAGCCTGTTTTCTCGCTAGTCTCCGATCTCTTCTACGGCCAAATTAAACTAAGCTTAGAAGCCCTAGTCCGAATCACGGGGGGCAACGATACGGGAAACTAACGTTATCTGAAGTGGAAACAGACCTCGACCACAAAAACCCAGATTTTCTCCAGTAAACATCGGGAATGTAACATCAGCTGAAACAGCGGTGGCATTAATTCATCTCAACTCACATCCTCTCTATGTTGTCTGACATGTTTTGGCCCGTTTTCTTTGGTGAGGCAGCAAAACGAATCCGCCTTCTCTGTCCGGGGTTTTGGCAGCGGAGTGAAAACGACCGTTGGGGGTTTTTTTTCCTCCGGTTTTGGGGCAGGATTCGAAAAATAACGGCCGGTGCGCGTGGCACTTCAAAATCAAAGCGGTTCCACCGTGGCTGCAGAGCCGTCACCACGGCAACGAGCCTCGGACAACGCGGTGACCTTAGGTCCGCCATGTTACAGGCACGTTAAAGCCCCCCAACGCTCCTACATAAGTGCAGGAGCCGCATATTGAAAGAGGTGTCATTGTAGGTCATTTGGTGTCTCTGTTTGGCAGTTTTGTCTCTTTGCGGTTGTTTTCTGTCTGTCTGTGGTAGTTTTGCGTGTCTTTGAGGTCGTTGCACGTCTCTTTGTGGGCGCTGTCTGTTTTTGCGTCTCTTTGTGGTCATTTTGCATCTTTGTGTAGTCGTTTTGTGTCTCTTTGTAGTCATGTGTGTCTCTGTGGTTAGTGTACATCTCTTTGTGGATGCTCTATGTTTTTGTGTCTCTTTGTGGTTGTTTTCTGTCTGTCTGTGGTAGTTTTGCGTGTCTTTGAGGTCGTTGAACGTCTCTTTGTGGGCGCTGTCTGTTTTTGCGTCTCTTTGTGGTCATTTTGCATCTTTGTGTAGTCGTTTTGTGTCTCTTTGTAGTCATGTGTGTCTCTGTGGTTAGTGTACATCTCTTTGTGGGTGCTCTATGTTTTTGTGTCTCTTTGTAGTCATTTTGTGTCTCTTTGTGGTTGTTTTCTGTCAGTTCGTTGGAGTTTTGTGTGTCTGTCGTCATTTTGCATCTTTGTTTGCCATTTTTCTGTCCCTTTTATGGTCATTTTGAGTCTCACTGTAGTTGATTGACTTCCGAACAAGAAACGTTAAAAGTCACTTCAAACAGAGGCCCCAGCCCAGGGGCCCGAGGGGCCAGGGCTTCCCAATCGTAATCATGACTTGGAAATTTACATTAATGCTATTTACAAGTTTGAAACTTACTTACTAATTGCAAAGACTCTGACATGACATGAACATAAGCATAAGAACATGGCATAAGCAAGCAACCCCTGAATCCCCAACTTAACTGTCCATGGTCCAGTTACATTGTGGGTAATGTAGGCACCAAGTTTTGAAAAGGAACAAGAATGCATGGAATAAAAAAAACAACATATCTGGTTCTACTGCATTCATTTTGATCCTTTTTTTAAAAACTGTCCTTCGTTAGTCTGACAGTGTTATAGGAGAGCAATGCTGAATATGTCGAATACTATTATTATTATCTTTTAATTTTGCAATTAACAACTCCCCCATAACCAAAGACGAATCTGTGCTACTTACAAGTATTACCTACGTAGACAAGTTGTGATGTGGTTAAAAGCTACAAAAGAAGTTTCATTTTATGATTAATCTGCCAATTATTTTACCAAGATGGCTTCTTGAAATGTGTTGTTTTGTCTGACTAACAGATACTTAGTTTTGGTGACAGAAAACAGAGAAAAGCATAAGATCCTCGCATTGGAGAAGCTGGAGCCAGAGAACGATTGAGGTTTTGATTGATAAATTATTTAAACGATTAATTGAGGGTCAAAATGGTTGCAGACAAATCCTTTCAGGGTGATATAGTTTATGCTTCTGCTGTTGCATTAGGATAAGGTAAAGATGTCCGTGTTCTTTACTTTTATGATCGAAAAGACTGTTCCAGGGATGTATGTTTAAAATATCAGAATGAGAAAAAAGCCCTAAAAGAACCAAAGACCTAAAGTATACTGTCAAGAAGATAGTACTTGCGTATTTTAAGCACACTGTTTGTTGATAAATATCGTTCCGTGATGACTTGTGATTGGTTTATAAACTAAGTAAACCGAGTTCATCTTTTACCGCCCTGTTGCAGTGCGACGTGTTCACCATGAGTTTTGTGGAGTATTCAGACTTCGTTCAGGACGGGGACGTTGCCATCATCTACCTGGGCCACGAATCCACGATGCCCGTAAAGGTGCAGAAGGGCGCTCAAACACAAACCCGCTATGGAGTTATTCGCCACTCGACGGATCTGATTGGTCAGCGTTACGGGTCGAAGGTCACCTGCAGCAAAGGCGGGTGGGTCCACGTGCTTCACCCCACGCCTGAGCTGTGGACGGTCTCCCTGCCACACCGCACACAAATCCTCTACACCACAGACATCGCCACCATCACCATGATGCTGGAGCTGAAGCCGGGATCCATCGTCTGCGAGTCAGGTGGGGGTGGATTCATGTACAATACATCGTGTCAGATGTATTGCTAAAGGTGTTTAGAAAGCGAGGTTTTCGTTGTGGATTTTACAGAACAATTACACATCACACAAATGCAGATTAAATGAAGAGAAAAATATGACAGAGTTTGGTGCAGAAACGTAATGTTTCAGCAACAATTATGACAAGCTACAGCTAGTGAGCTACATTTCTAACGCTGAGTTTGAATGTTAAACAACCTGCGGCTGACGTGTCTGCCAACACAGAAGTAATACATTCCACAATGATAACCAATTCATTATACACAGATAGTCGCAGGGTAGTTACTGCTAGGAATGTATGGTTTCAGAGGACAGAATAGTTCCCGAGCCGCCATTAGTAGTCAGCAATCTAGCCAATAACCACCAACCTCTCTCTTATGCATTCAACGTGCACATTCTGTAAGTCCGTATTTGAATTTGTGCAGAAAAGGCATAGCCTTACACAAACAAATGCGTTTTACATACAAAGAGGCTTTCGCAAAATACATCACAACACGTCACAACAAAATCGCCGCTTCATAAAGGACACAAAGTACGCCATGTTTTGAAACAGACTTCTTTATTTTTAAACTATGATGTGACTCATAAGTGTACACTGAATAATATCCTCTCAAGTGTAAGCTTCAGTCCCCTGTCAGTGTCTACACAGGATGCGTTAAGGTCCCCCACGTTTCAGCAGCACTCGGAGCCCCACACACACAGTCAAAATAGACTTGAAGCATAAAAATATACATTGGGTTGTGCACGTAAGCACGAATGAAACGTAAACCGTTACGCGGCTTGTGTGGACAGCTGTGTTGATTACAAGGTCAGCATATCTGTTTTGTCCGACACGTTTGAAATGGACAACTTAAAATCGAAGCTGAAACGTCTCCTGTGTTGACAGATATTACGATACGGCGCTGATTAATTCTCAGTATCAATGTCATTTCCCTCCATGATCCATGTTAGTGGCTCGAAATACTTGGAATAAATTTGAACTTCACTGCTGTAGTTCATTATCTGGTTTTGATTTGTTTCATTACCCAACACCAGCGTTTCATGTGAAGGATTTTTACGATGACCGCGTTTCGAGGTGGGGCATGGAAACGTTCTTTTCTCTTGCAGCCTATATTTTATGAATTAGTAAGGCTTCAAATCATTTCCCCAGCAGTCTGGACACATGCCTGATTTTAATCTCCCTGTTCACACTTTTGAGTCTCCAGATGTTGTGACACACGGAACCTCAGCTGTTTATATTCAACATCGTGGGATAGCTACAGATGTGCCTAAGAAGATTATGTAATACTGTGTTGTCTGTTTATTGACATTGTCGCTTTTTGTCCTCCCTCTAATTTTCCCCTGTCATTTCCTCCGATCTCTGTTTCGCCTTCAGCACCATCTTCCATTTCCATTCGTTTAATTGCAATCAACCAGAGTGTGTCGGTTTCGTACTTTCTCCCAGTCTGAGGGTAGTGAGGGGGATGGGAGGGGATGTGTGTGTGTGTGTGTGTGTGTGTGTGTGTGTGTGTGTGTGTGTGTGTGTGTGTGTGTGCGCGCGCGCGGTGCAGTGCTTCATCATGTTTTACTGCTGGCAGCCCTGCACATGTCACGTTATTGATCATGCTCAGTGAAAAGTGTGTGTGTGTGTGTGTGTGTGTGTGTGTGTGCGTGTGTGTGTGTCTGTGTGTGTCTGTGTGTGTCTGTGTGTGTCTGTGTGTGTCTGTGTGTGTGAGTTGAGATTGGAGAGGTCGCTTGGGTGATGAATGAGCTTAGTAAGGAGATCTGTCTAGTCAGCACACACACATCAGCAATATGGAGATGGATGCATTATCTGCATTGGTATCATGCTACTCAGGTACTTTATTTATTTATATTTGACAGCCTGTGTGTATATACATGCGTTAGAATAAAACCACCACTCTGGAAGTCTTTATCACATCTAAATCCAGAGGAATAGTGGTTTGAAGAGCAGATAAAAACGCTTGGTTTATTAAATTACTTCTTGAATGTAGCATTTTATTAGCTGCTCATAACAACACTCGAGTATCATTATGTGTGGATGAGGTGCTAATTAGCGTTTTAACGGCACCATGCTGACTCATAATGTTCAGCCTGATGGTCTATAACCAGTATGTGCTGTCTCGTCGAGGGGGAGACGTTTTGTCAGTCAGCTGTATAAACATGCAGAGATTAGAGGCGATAACTTTGTCGGCACTTCTCACTCGACCTACATGCCGAGCCTGCTGAAGGAGCATTTGGTCGTTCAGTGGAGTCACCTTGGAGGCAGGTCGTTTTGGATATCACTCCGGCTGGTTGATTGTTTGCCCTTAATTATGGACTGTACGTTTTTATTTTTTCACACCTGTATCAGTGTTTCACATCAAATGGTTTCCAATGCAAGTACACTCAGCAAATATTCACTGCAACTCAAGGTCTGTTCATGTCGATGACCTCCATAACAGAAAGAGGAACTTGTAAGTGCTCTCTAAATGCTGACGATTTAAAATTTTTACTGAGGAACAACACATGAAAAAACACCATGGCAGGATACAAGATTTTACAAATGCAATCTTGTATCAAAACTATCGTAACTGCACACTGAAAAGCAAAAGGAATATATGCCTGTTTTTTTTTTTTTTTCTCTCTTGTTTGGGCTAACCACTCGGTCCCTGTAGCTCCGCCGGCTACTAGTCCTGAACTAGACCAGAGCCTGGCACTGCTTTGTCTTCTGCTGTCCACAGTAACTGTAATGACAGTGCTGTTAGAGGCCAGTGAGGAGTGATGCTTTGCAACGCGTTAGGGCTTCATTACTGAATTTTTGGATGCACGCTTCTTGTTTCTTTCACTGTGTTGAAATTTGAAGCGTCCACATCAACGAGGAAGATCGCATCAGACGACTCGGAACTTTCTGTTTCGGACAGAGCCCTTGGAACAAAAAAACATAAATAAATTAACCATATGACATGGTAGATAGGATGCAAGCGATGGCATTGAAAGTTCAGCTCATCACAAGCTGCACCAGGTGGCTTAGTGGAAAATTTCCGGGTTCAGTTCCCAATAATGATACCTCTGGCTTACTCATGCGATTCAGTGAACACAGTTGTGGTGTTCGTTGTTGGGAAGCCAGTGAGGGATGTGCAAACACACACAATTTAATTTAATTTAACCTGCTACCAGACACCCCCATTTTTTCCCACTAGCCTGAATATAATGTACCCAAAATAAAAAGGTTACTGTTCTTCAACCTTTTTGATTACAGTCATGTCTCCTATGAAAGGTAACTCTTTAAATTTTACAACCAAAAAGTCAGAGTAAGTACGAGATACTGAACCAAATTTACAAATGTAAGAGTTTTGTTTCTGTTTTTTTGAATTTATATTTAATTAATTTATTTTTATTTTTTTTATTTTAAAAGGGAATATGAGGCCTGTAGTAGGACATTTTTGTTTGGAAAACACTTAGGAGCCATGGCCAGAAGTCTGAACCAGTTCTGTGTTGGCAGCCGGTGCAGTGATATGGAGATCATAAAATGTTTTGCACAGATAGAATCAGGAGACTTGGAGCTTTTAAACAATGTGTAATTTGTCAAGGTTGTGTGAAGACTGAGTCCGGTACATACTGAAACACACCTAAAGTAGTAAAGTGTCCCACAGATGGAACAGTGTGTTTTAAAAGGTAAAAGAATACCCCCACTCTGTCAGTTTGTCTTTTAAGTACAAATACCAAAACATTGGCTGTTTACAGCTTCTAAGATCCATCTCATGACGGTCCAAGTGCTGTTGCAGAAGTGTTTCCACACTGACAAAAATAAAATCTTGTGGTACACACTAGACGCATGCGATTCTTGGGGCATAAAAAATAGCATTTGGCAGTTTAAGTACAAAAATATGTGTATCGGGTCTCTTTATCATCGGCCTTCGAAAACCCACATTGGTCAGACATTATTAATGGCAACTAAGAGCCGATCCCTTCATCTAAAAGAACAGCTACAGCTGCCTACAGCCTCTTCACAACAACATTTATGTGTAGAATACTTTACTAAAGTCTACAGAGACCAAACTGGGTTGATGATGGGAAGAATTACTCCCTAACTTTCTAAATTGCCTGCTGGGAAATTCTTTGACCTCTGTCCTGGTTTTACTTCTCGTCCAGCCAGCCGCCATGCTGTATTTGATACAGATGGAGAACAGAAAGCAGGGATGACATACAGTTAAGCTAGCAGTCAGATACACACTCAGCCTCCCCTCCCCCACCGTGTCTTCATCCTCTTGTATCATTGCTTCCTCTCGTACAGTAGTTCCCCTCTGAGTTGACGTCTTCTTGTTCTTGCACCAGATTAGAGATGTTGATATGAGTCACAGGTTGCCTTGACCATTTGCATCAAAGCTCTCAGTGCAGGGTAATTCATCACTATTTGAGTAATAGGCTGCTCCTCAGTACACCTACAAAACAAACTGCAGAGGAAAGATACAGACAACCCCGTGAGTTTTAAAACTGTAAAACCGTATCCATAATAAAGAGGTGACTGTCACTGACTGTGGCCACCACTTCCTTAAAACCAGCACTAATTCTGAAACTTCCCCTCCGGATGCCAGACTACCAGTTCACCTCTCCTTGGCATCCTGAAGTATTAATGGTTTATATCAGATGCATTGCAAATACCACAATAATGAGTATCAGCCAATACTGACACAATGCTGATTTTTAGCCAAACTAGTAGTGTGACCCTGAGGATTCTCCAGAGAATTAATCCTAATGACTTTCATGATCCCCTGACCTTTCATCTAGCGCCATTATGAGGTCAAAATATGAATTGTGTTGCGCGTTTAGTGGCGTACTGGTTAACGCGCATAGCGACGTTGAACATTTCCCTTTTGGGGACCTTTGTTGCGTGTCGTACCCCTCTTGTCTCTGCCCTTGTTCCCTGTCTGTCTCTGGACTGTCAACTAACAAATTAAGGCAAAAATACCACAAAAAAAAAAAAGTATTTTGTCTGATACTTTGTCCAATACAACTTGAGGCACGGAGGGAAAATGAACAATAATCTTTTCATCTAAGTTCCGGCAAAGTGCAAGTACCTTTGCTTCAACTGCAATGATTATAGCTTTATAAAAATCATGTTTTGCTAGGGTATCAGAAATTATACCATAGCAGTGTGTCAGCAGCAGGTTCAGTGCAGTCATAGATTATAGCACCTGAAGCTGTATTACCACTCCTCCCTCTCAGTGCTAAAATGCATTTACTGGGCACATTTTGGGGCTAAAAATACAAGCTAAATTTATTTTATTCCATTTCAGTCATTTTCAGTGATCACCTGACTTTTCCTCTAGCGCCACCAGCAGGACGACATTTGTAGTTTTGAGTGAAGGGTCTCGACAACTGTTGGTTGGATTACCACGAAATTGGGTTCCAGACAGTCATACTTTTCATTAGGTCACACTGAGTAGTAGCCTCACAGAGCTGTTCCCTCTTCAGTAGTTACGAAGCTGTTAATAAACATAGAAATACACTTAGCCAAAATAGCTATCCATAAGCAGGCTGCATCAAAAGACAGATGTTAAATTCCAGCAACGAGTCACAACATGAACATGACTCAGAGTTGCAAATGAGCTGCTCTGACTGAGAACCTCACAATTTTAATTTCTGTTTTCTGGTTTCGTTGCTGTGTAGCAGGATTGTTTTGTGCTTCGTCATTGCTTCCAGCGGTTTTTTTTCTTTTTGTTTCCAGCACTTGTGTTCTCTGTATTTTTATCATATTCCGTTTCAGGATCATTAAGTTTAACACTGATGCCCTTTTTCCTTTTTGTAGTGTAAAATACCTCCACATAGCTGACACTTGAGGCCTGTGTCCCTCCTTCTCTTTTATGTTTCATATCAGATTGTAACTTCTGTTTTTTCCCCATACATTCTTGGCTTGTATCTGACTAATAACCAGTAGTGAGTGTCATATAAGCACATCCCCAACCTGAAGTAAACTGCAGCTTGGAAATTAGTGCAGACCGATGATAAGCAGTCCTGGGTTATCTGACAATCCTTGTTTGACCGTAGGACCGACTGTTTTTTCTCTGCCCAAATGTAATAATGAAGTCTCTCTGTTACAATCGCACTTGCAACTTAAAACGCCTCATCCCTTTCACCAAATTCATGCTTTCCCAGATTGAACCATTTGGGTGGAAAATGCACTTTGTCTGCTCCGATGCTACTGCTGATGAATAACAGTGCCAATTTTAGAAGATCGGTTATAAAACCTGTGCCCTGTTGATGTTGGCATGATTTTGCACAACACTGCTGGTGTTGAGTGTAGATCTGGTGGACCGGGCTGTCTTCCATCCTTCACACCATGATAACCAGGATGGAAACTGAACCCGTCAGCACCCTGAAATGAAGCCTGAGGTCCAGAGTCGATTCTGTGCCGATTGATTGTCTCTCTGTGCGGGTCGAGTTTAGACAGTGTTGGCGCCCATCACTCAGACAGACCTCTGCTGGAGCCACACAGCCATTTCCTCTCACCAGTAAACTCTACAGATGACAATCGATCTGTGAGAGTGTTTGTGTGGCTCTGACATAGTCAAATTCAGGCTGTATAACAGTACTACAATGTGAGGCTGCAGTTTATGGTATAGTTATGTTGGATTATATGGCCACTTAGTTATCCCGTTGCTGTGGAGCCACATTGAGGCGAAACGTCATCAAATTAGTTGATTAGTGCTGAAACAAACGGTTGATAAATCAGCAGCTATTTTGATGATAGATTGATCATTTAAACCATTCAACAAGCGAAAACCCAATCACTCTCTGGTTCTAGCTTCTCAATTGTAAATTTAATATATTTGGGTTTTTTGAGAATTGATCAGATAGAATAAAACATTTCAAGACATCACCTTGGATTCTGGAAAACTGTGGTGGGCATTTCCTACCATTCCCTGACATTTTATAGACTAAACGATTAAGTGAATAATCAATAGTAATTGACAGATCTGTCTGTGATTGACAGATGAATCTGTAATGAAACTAGTCCTTAGTTGCATCTTTATACACGGTGTGTAATTCAGTTTCTAACTGCACAATGCATTCAAGAACTATGGCAGTTCATGTAAATTAGGCTACACTGACACTTTTGGCGGTCAGTTATAGGAAAACGGTATGGAATATAGAAAATAAATAAAATAACATTTTTTTCTTTGTTTTTTTTTTTTTAATCCGAATATTTAATGTACCAAGTTTTGTGAAGATTGATGAGTGACGAAAAACGCAGAATTGAGAGATGTGTTCAAATTGCTTGTTTTATAAGACCAGCGGTACAAAAACGTCATTAGTGATGAAGAAAAGCATCAAGTCCTCATATTTTATAAGATGAAACCAGAGAATGTTATATATTAGCTCCAAAAAAATTATTAAAACGAGTAATCGATCATCAAAATAGTTGCTGATTCGTTTTCAGTTGCTCGATTAATTGACTGATCAATGCAGTTCTAACTTAAAATCAATATTCCACTCTTTGAATAAGTGTGATGTTCATTTTTTACTTGCCAGTTTACTGAAGTTTATAATTAATTGTGAACTTCAAAATGTCTTTTCTAACCTTCCACCAAATTTAAGTGAAATCTGTCAAGTAGTTTTGAAGGAGTTGTGCTAAGTTATACAAATGGGACCAAACACATTGACTACAATCCTATACAACTCCCTCGATGGAGATAATAATGAAGTCCAACACAGCAACACCACAAAGAAAACACAACCTTAGAAACTGCCACAAATATAAATCCGCACCTCCTGACACAGTGTCAAAAAACGGTAGTATTAATTTCAGGACTTTTCTATTGGGTTGCATTGTACATTGTACATTGTTTACATTTTTTTCAGGTCACTGACTGTATATTAACATTATTTCCAGTTACTCAGACAGGCAATTAGCACAGTTAGTCCTTCTCCGATGGACATGATAAGGTTGAAAGGCGTATTTAACAGTGATGGCTCTCTGTCTCCCTCCCTCTCTCTTTTGCTGTGGTTTTATATGGGCAAGTTGTTGTTTATTCCTGAACTTTGTATCTGCGTATTTACATCTGTGTATCCCCATTCCTTTAGTTTACCACAACCATCGAAATGCATTCACGGTTTCCACATTTACTGTTGTCTCCGGTCGCAGACCACCCAGTTCAGCAGTGTGAGGTTTTAGCAAGTCAAAGTACTGCTGTGGGGTAAACATTGCCCTCTTTGTTGCCATGCAAACAAAGGCGGCGGTGACGTAATGCCAGGAGAAGGAGGAGGTACGGAGGATGAGATCTGCTGGCTTCTCGCTGCAACGCTCCATTCCCCCGCCTTAACTGCGAGTCACGTGGCCGGAGTTATTTTTCCTCTTGTAAAATCACGCACGCTCAAATCGCTCTTTCACAAACTGTACATTAGCCGGCATTGTGTACGGCAAGAGGACCAACGGGGCTGCTTCCGGGCGAAGGCGGCCCACTCAGGAGTACAGCATCCACTTACCAGCCAGAGTAGAGTGAAAGGCAGTGGGAAAATATGGGTGTGTGTTGTAGTAACAACTGTGAGCTTTTTGTTATGACTGTGTTAGGATAGAGGAAAGATCTCTGCGTCATTTCTGAGACATAACAGTATAACTTTAGTAGTAACTTTGAGGTTTTCTGAGATTACTTGAATTTATGTCCACACTTTACATGAAAATAACTGAGTATGATTGGACCTTTTCTTAATCTGAAGAAATGAGCCTGGACACAGCAAAAATCTGTGCCCAGGCTGTTCGTGTTCGGAGAAGCCTGCTGGTCAGTTTACATGCAACATGATGTGAAATGACGTCGACAAAAGATCCCAAAATTCATCGGCGTGTCACTGGTACCTTGTCTTTGGGCTTCATGCACTCCATCTTGCACCTACACTACAGTGGCTTGTAGGTGACGTGTATTATTTCATTATAAGTTAAAATTAGATTTTGCAGCAGCTCGAGAACTAGGTCACAGGTAATTTTGTTTTTGGACATGTCTGTGGCAGTAGGAGTTTTGGACGGGTGTTGTTAATACACTCTCACGTATATGTGATGACTGATTGTCCTCAGATGGTTTAAAGAAAATGCACTACTTTAAAATGCTACCTGCAGGATGTAGAGGCACGCCTTCAACTCTCTGTTCTGTCCTTTCTCTTTATTTGATATTTATCGGGTATTTCGGTATGGAGATGGATGGATGTTTACTGGTGTTAATGTTTGTATGAGATAAGTGAATCTTGGAGAATGGTTGGCATGTTGTTTTTATTCAGAAAAGTCAACTAAAATGTTTGAATAATAACTGGCTTTGTCTTTTGTGTAGACCTTTAAGATTTTGATTAAATGACATATTAAATCCTTAAGGCCTACAACTAATGACTATTTTATGTATCAGTTAATCTGTTGATTATTTTCTTGATTAATCGATTCATTGTTTGGTCTTAAAATATCAGAAGATAACAAAAAATGGCCTTCACATTTTCCCAAAGCCCATCGTGGCATATGTTGATGCATATGTCAAATGTTTTGTTTTTTCTTTTTTTGTTTTTGTTTTTGTTTTGTTTTTGGCTGACAAACAGTCCAAAACCCAGAGGTAATCAGTTTATCATCATAGAAGACCACGTAAAGCAGAATATATTCACATCAGAGAAGCTGTAGCCAGAGAATTATAATATTTTTATTCTCAAAAAATGACTCAAATAGATTAATCGATTATCAAAATGGTTGGCGATTAGTGGATACCATTTCACTTTTTGGACACACTTTAAAGCTGTGTTAAGCGATACATTTGGTGTTAATACTGCATCAAGTGACTGCCAAACCCAATGAGAACTGACTGCATATAGTCTGTATAGGATCCTTTCCTCAATTTCAGCAGGCTCTCCACTTAAAGCTCAGAGTCTGAAACAGTCTGTATTTGGCTTAGTTAGGTAGGTAGTCACCACAAATTGTTCAGTTTGTCTTAATCAAACATGCACCAAACTGTTCATCACCTGATCATTTGATAGATTTCAAGCTATGCAAGGACTTTTCCATCATGTTGAGTACGAATTTCAGCCTCCAGGTGTATCTAAGTCCCTGCTGTACTCAGGCTCACTCATCCTCCCTATGGCGTCCCTGTTGCAGGCACAGGTAGCGGCTCTCTATCCCACGCCATCCTTCGCACCATCGCCCCCACGGGCCACCTGCACACGGTGGAGTTTCACCAGCAGCGGGCGGAGAAGGTGGCCGAGGAGTTCAAGGAGCACCGCGTGGATCACCTGGTCACCGTCAGGAACCAGGACGTGTGCAAAGAGGGGTTTGGAGTGACCGGGGTGGCGGACGCTGTGTTCTTGGACATCCCCAGCCCCTGGGAGGCGGTGGGGCATGCCAAGGCTGCCATGAAGAAACATGGTAAGACACACCTGTGTGTGTGTGTGTGTGTGTGTGTGTGTGTGTGTGTGTGTGTGTGTGTGTGTGTGTGTGTGTGTGTGTGTGTGTGTGTGTGTGTTTATGAGAAAGCATTAGTACTCGACTGGCGGGGGTCTTTAAGATCACACTGACACCTCGCCCTTAGAAGGTAGGAAGGGGTATCGTTTTATTTTGTCAATACCTGTAAAGGCAAGACAATTAAAGGCATATTAATTGTTGTTCACCGGTAGAGAAAAGAGAATTGCTGTGTGAGATCTAAGGCAAGGCAAAGCAAGGCAAATAGATTTTGTGTAGCACCTTTAAACAACAAGGCTATTCAAAGTGATTTTGCATAAAACATAAAAGGCATCAAGAGAAGAAACAAGAGGCCAGGCAGAAGACACATTTAAGTAGGATTTAAGCGTAAAATAAAGTACAAGATAAAAATAAGTTAACATAGAGTAAAACAGATCAAACAAAAATTAGTGGTATAATAATTCCCAGATTATATAATAACTTTATTTATATAAAATTATGTCAAAATTCTGCAAAATACCATAAAAATGTGTTGAAAATATAAAATTGTAATGAATTACTGAATAAGGTGGTCACACAGTTTATATAACCAGGCACTATTCATTCAAATGGGGTGTAGCAATTTTAACAAATAATGTCTTAATATTGATTAATAAAGAAAATTTCCGCTTGACACATTATTAGTCACTACTACTATTTCATCACCAGTGAAATGTTACTCCCAGTTTATCAGCATTTTCACATTGTCAGCCCATTCTGAGAAACATTTGACTATATTTTTTGCAAAGTTTGTCATCATCCAGCTGTTATTATCACATATAAAACATCCTTAGGATCTTAACCAGGAGAGAGAGTCTAGTGGACCGTGGTACAGAACATCTAAATGTTAAAATTCAGCACATGGCCCTCACATGTCTGACCTGAGTAAGGCCAAAATGTGATCCGTTACTACAAGTTTCCCATTTCAGGCTCAGCACCGGTATTAAATAATGGGCCAACTACCGGGAAAAAGGGATGACTGAAGGTCAGCAGGGTGGTCTGTTGAGTTAATAAAAAAATAAATGCAAGGTATTTGGCTGTATTAGTACATGTATGGCATGGTCCCAGAGGAACGCTCACCACCACCTGATGATGACTTTTCTGTGACTCGTCCTGGCACAGCAGGAACATGACTATGACTGAGCACATTTTAAAATACCAGCCAGTGAACACCCCTCCCGGGCGCGTCGCCTCGCTCTGCACTCCCGGAGCGACCATCGATCCTGGCCAGCGCTGCCATGGCTATCATTAACTTTGTCCTTGTGTGCATGTGTTAGTTCCTGGTCACAGGAGAACAATATGAAGTCTGTCGGTGAGGCAGAGGGCATGTTGGGGTCTCTGTGACAACCAGGACCAGCAGCGTGTCCGGGCAGGTTGGCAGTCAGAGCGTTTAGAGGTAAAGACGGATTATGTATGTTTCAGGTAAAGCGCATAGCAACAGACCCTTTTGGATTCCAAGCATGCTAAGAGCCGTTTATTTAAGCTCTGGAGCGTTTTTACATTCGGCACGTTTACAATGTTAAAATGCACCAAATAACCACACAGGCTAGAGGTCAGATCCAAATTAAATAATCTAATCAGGTCTGACAGGGTCCTGTTGTATTGCCATGGATCTCAGATCTGGGTGTCAGTTATGTCAAGTAACCGAGTGGATGCAAATAGATTCTCTCTAAGCCTGTGATGTATCATAGTCGTCGTGTCTTTTTGAGGCAGACAGAGAGTGTGAACCGTGAAATGCAGGAAAAATGGCATGTATTGTTGCTCCCTTTGACCACAGTGGCTCAGTAATTGGTGGAGCGTCATGATGCTGCCCCTGTGACTCTTCTCCTTCTAGATGAGTCTGTTTTGGGTCAATCACATGTTTGATCAGATTTTCATCTTTTCAGACCAGTTCTCACTGTCCGCAGGTTTTTCTTCAGTCTGATCCATAATTTTGGGCCTGTTGAGACCTCCGAAGCGGAAAAACTGCGGTGAGAATAGTTGGGCTTAATCCCACCATAGCCAGAAAGAACATAATCAGAATGAACCCGTAAGATGGAAGATGACCTTCCTGCATGCTGAGGTTAACTATTTGCTGCAGAATCACGCCAAAAATGTGTCAAATTATCTTTGGTAAATTAGCTTTTGCTCGGCCTTGCTGTTGCAGTCCAGCCAAAAAGTGAGTGACTCAACACCGTTGAGACGCACAGGGTCAGTGTTTTTTGAGTCTGAAAGCTAATATAGCTAAGTCACATAAATGCAGCACGATTTAAAAAAAAACAAAACCCCAATATGAAAAGGAATGCAGGAGGAGCGAAGATGCTGCTCCGCAACTTTTCCATCCTCCTCCTGTCTGACTCCCATTTATGGTGCCACTGCTACATATTCTTTTCATGAGCTGACCCTAGCATTTACACACACACACACACACACACACACACAGATATACAGACACAGATAAATAGAGTGCAGTCATTGTAGAAGCAGTCCCATGACCATACAGGGTTATGCTGCAGGGAGAGTCCTGGTGAATGTTGCTCCATAAGGAAAGGCTTGATTTACTTCCCACTGCTTGGACTGGATGTTTTCTCCAGAGAGCCGAAGCCGAGCTGAGCAGCGTTGCTCCAAAATTCTTCAACGGCCCAAGAGCAAAAGATTGAAACGTTAACACAATCAACCTGCAGAGAGTCTGAGGTGTTGTGTATCTCATGGTAGGATGATATTTTGAGCTCATACTTTGAGCTCGTGGAGTGTAAAATTCATCCGTTTAGCCACAGACAAAACTCATCACTTTGCTGTTCGTTTTATTCTGCACGTCAGTCTGGACCAGATGTTTTCAAACTGTGCAGAGGCAGAGATGTGAGCCAAACATACTGTGAAGGTAAAAACAACCGGGAGCTAATTGATGTAGTTTGCCCCACTTATCAACACACACAACTAATGGTGGCAGTTAAGGTACTTTAAAACACTTAACATTCAATTGCCATGATTTGCAACAAAAATTTTACTTCTTCCCGGGGTCATAACTCAGTCAAATTTAAACACACAGACACACACACACACACACTATGCACGTACTGTATGTGTGAGTTCAGTTGGACTTGCACTTTCCAAGGATATCATTATCTCAGATGTCAGTTGCAGATAAACATCCGTAAATCTGCTTAGAAATCATAGAAAAAAACTCCTTATAAATGCAGAACATGCTTGAGAATCATCATGGTTTTACGTTTTCTTCGGTATCAAAATAACCCTGTGATAGTTATCTGTGTATCCATGGGTACAGTGCCAAGAGGAGCTGCTAATAGCCAATTTGGCATATTTTAATGGTGTCAATTAGCCAAAATGTAAACTACTATAGGCTAAATAAATCCATGAATCCATTGCACATTATACTTCCTGTTTACATCACCCAAAGCATTATTGGAATGCTATTTCCAAAAGTTAGAGCATGATATCTACCAAATAAAAATAAGACAAAGAATAATGACACTTTGACAAATAATAATATTATGAGCAACAAAATTGGGCTGCAAATAACAGTTATTTTCATTACCGATTAATCTGCAGATAGTTTTTTCGAATAATCTGTTAGTTGTCTGGAACTGTGAAACATCAGAAAACATCAAAAAATGAGCGTAATATTTTCCCAAAGCACAAGTTGATGTTTTCACATAGCTTTTTGTATTCAACCAACAGTCCAAAGCCCAAAAATATTCAGTTTACTGCAGCGCAAGACTGGAAAAAGTCATAAATTCTCACACTGGAGAAGCTGAAACAATAAAATGTTTGTTGCAGATTATTTCCTATCCATCGACTAATGAATTCATTTTCTAATAGTTTTGGCGCTGGTGACAAAATCCATGAATATGACTGCAGATCTTTTCTCAAGCTCAAGAAAGAGTTGCTGAGAGCTGGTTTATTGCAGTGGACAGAGTGGCAGTGAAATATTTCTCTCTCTTTTTTCTTTTCCAAGTTGTAATTCTACTAATGTTTTGGCCTGCGGCCCAGCCCAGTATTCAGCGGTTGTCTGAGTCCTGACAGAGCTAAGCTAACCCCTCCCTCCCTGCCCCCTCAAAGACTTAGGAATCTTATTATGCAAGTTTAAAGCAAACATGTCCCATGAGCACAAACCCCCGATCATCACGGTCAAGAATCATACTGCAGCTCAGTCGTCTAAAGATCCTAGTTGTTGACGTATGGTTGATAGTCGAGGCTATTAATAACTGCTTGAGACGCCCTTTTGTAATCATCAACCCGGCCCCTCCCTGTGCGTTTTTCCTGGTTGCCAGGAGATCGTTGAGTTGTGTTTATGGCCGTCCGGAGGGAGAACACTGGTCCTGCTAGCCGAAGGAACGACTGCTATCTGAAACATCCCCAGAGTTTCCTGTAATGTTTACCAGACACAATGAACAGACTCTGTCTTTATTTCACTGAGTAACTCTGCAGTGCGTGATACATGTTGTTGACTTGTGAATCCAAAGGTTTGATGACCAGCATATCCCATCGGGAACACCATCTGTATTCCATTAATACTGCGGCAGGGAGTGCTTCTTATTCCCCTCTCAGCCGTTATAAAGTGAGATTAAATGTGCACATTGCAGCACAATGTGCCCTCTGGAGGCTCAGTAGGTGGGAAAAAACCCCAAATTACCTGCATGTTGTCAACATTGACCTTTTAAAATACAACAAGGACAGATAAAAGGTTCAAAGAGAGACTCACAAGCGTCAGAGTTTAACGAATCTGGGTATCGGGAACCAAATCCTAAATGGAACTAGCTATCAGAACCGATCCCCATATTAACATAAGCATGCTGCATATATATTGTGTATAGACATGTATACATGCATATACTATACATAACCACCTCCTTCATATATATAAAATAACCTATTACATTAACAATATTTAGTAAAGTACTCTTTGCTCTCCTTACACCATTGTGTTCTAGTTTACGATTTAAACAGTATGTATATTTGACATCGTATGTCATTGCTTTGTGCTGCTTTTCATATATATTTATGCACAGTATGCGTATTTTTTCACCTACTGTTATGAACATAAGTGTTATACTTTTATTTTTAAAAACAGATACCGTTTAAAAAATCAGAGTCAAATTCCTTGTAGGTCTACACATACTTGGCCAATGAAGCTGATTCTGATTATTTATATAGGTTTACTCTTGTATATGATATCTATATACCATAATTGAGTAATAAGAGAAACAAAAAGAAACACAACAAAGCTTTGAAAACTTCTAGAAGTTCATATTTGACGTGCGGTTTACCTAAACTCAATAAGTGGACAGTATGGAGATGTCTCAGTCGCATATTTGAGTCGTCCGTCGCAATGGGCATTGGCAGCTGTCTGCACAGGCTGCGAAACTGTGACCAAAGCGTATTTTTTACACTTACACTTCCTTGCGTTTTACACACATAACTACAATGATTACGTGTTGGTCTCTGAGCACTGCCAAAACACAGGCACAGATGGAGGACCGAAGCTTTTTTGCTAATGTGCTGCTTTCACTGCAAAGCCTCTGTAGACACAGTGTAAGCCGGAGTTCAAACCAAAAACAACAACGCATTGGGGTTGCAACGGTGGGCTGCGCGTTACGATCCAGGATGGCCAGTTTGAAACAATTAAGATAACTGGTCTCGCTGTCTGAGAAAAAACGTTAGTTTGTCCAGCAGTGGAGAACACATTCTCTGGTGCAGCGTTAGCACCGGGGAAAGCCATTGTTACCCAAAACACTCTACAGGCACAGGGCTCTTGAAACGAAACAGACTATGGCCAGAGGTATTTTTTCTTTGCCCCACCAGAGGTGGTTGAAGTTTTGTAAAGCGCTGCAGTGTGTGTTCTGGTGCTCTGCTCTGGCTGATGTTAGTCTGTATGCGATGGGGTTATGAGGTATTCGCACAATACGCCCACTTTGTCTCGTTAAGCTAATTATGAAGTTATTAAATCCAAGATAAGCTTTTATTTTGGTAGATGAATCACAAGATTACTCTACTATTTGCGTGCTGTACGCCGCCCAGGCGCTGAACTTGGCCCTCGCCGTTGAGTCCCGCCTTTTACGTTCCATCAACGTAAAGTTATGAACTGATGTTGCTACAAAAAATGATCTCTGGCATCTGCATCGCCAGAGTGGCCTCATTCAAATGAATGAGGGGGGGGGCTGCATTTTTTTTCGTGTCTGAAAATGGCCCAAAGGTTTGAATTGTGAACATAAAATTCTCTTTGAACGTTTGATGTTATGGTGCAGAGGCTTGCAGAGAAACAGATGTACACACCTCCCAGATTTTAACAACAATATGTGAACCAACCTGAGTGGTTCATCCGGCTCCTCTTTTAAACCAAGTTTGAAACAGAAAAGAAAAACAAGTAAAACTTTTACTCAAAATCTGTACAAGCGTTAAGAAAGACAGCCAGACATGCATACGCGCTCATTTAGCACTCAGTTCGTTTCGTTGCACCTAATCCCGTCCCCCCCTCCAAGCTGCACTGCTCAGAGTCAGGTTCCTCAGTCTTCAGGTCAGCCGGTGAAAGTTTTCTTGGCTCGTTGTGTCCTCCCGCAGCGATCACTGCAGGGTTTCATTTAGAGATGAGAGGCTGCGGCCGGTGGGTGATCTCTGTTTATTAGAGCGCCGTCTCGTCCCCCCGATGATCCACAAACTTTCAGCCTGGAGCCCAGCAGGTCACAGGACTGCTTTGTTAGGGAAAGAATATGCGTTGAAAGTGCTTTTAGGTGTAAGAAAAACAAAGTATTAATAGAAGTTGTAGTATCCCGGGTTTCCCTAGAGTAAGACTAAATTTCTCCTTCTATCCATATTAAGTTTAGAAATCTGATATAGAAAAAACAGTCATGGACAGAGACAAATAGTCTTTGTCCAAGACTATTTTTTTAAGAATAACTATTTCAGACACCACACAGAGAAAACACTGAAAATATACACCCTCTGTACTCCTTTTTGAGACGTGATACCTTGAGGAAGATTTGATTTGGCCCAAAAGCGTGGCCATGAGTGTCTCGGCCAGAAAACCCACGCAAGGATGCTAAAGTGTGTAATCTTTTGCAGTATCCCTCTTCGTAAACCTTCTATTTCGATGTGAATGTGACATCAGATCAGCTTCTTCTGTTACCAGGAGGTTGGCATAAAGTCAACAGAGATCCCGGGTTAAGTGGATCTGCAATGATCTCATCTCGATCCTTAAGAGCATCTCTGAGGGTGAATTACAGCCGCTAGCGACTCTCCTCTCCCCTTCCTGGTGCTGTATCTTGGTGGGGTAATAAACTCCTTCAGGCAGTAAGAGTCTTTCATTTGTTATTAATTCATCAGTAAGCACTCTGGTATTTTCCCAGACTTTCATATAACCCAGTGTAACTTTCATCCTGTTTTTTGGCCACTCTACCAAATCAACTTGTTTGAGCTTTTTTATACTATGAGATAGGTGCCAAAAATATCAACCATGTTTGATTAAAAAATAAACGCGGGGTTGACTACGCCCAATAATGGACTCGCATATGGCCAACACTCATCTGGGAACGTTAAAGTTTGTCTTTTGAGGCGACGACTTTTTTTTTCAGCTCAGTGAATCATAGTCATGAATTCAGATATTTAAGACCACGTGACCAGTTACCAAAATCTTTACCAAAAGCCCCATGTCTGTCGGGTTGGGACTGGGCTGATATTGCGTAGCCTGAACTGGGCCCTTTACCTTGGTAGCTTCGTAGCTGCTTGGAAATTTTTAAAATCGTTCACAATGTGTAACTAAAATTTAACAAACTGCATGGCCCCCAAATCTAAGCCTTTTGTGTCTTCATCCGAGCAACACAGATAGAAAAAAAACGCTCACGGGGAGGAGAAAGTGCATTCTTCAGGCTCTCTTATCCAGAGTAACAATAAAGTGTTTATTTCGTCAGGCATAAAAAGGTATTTTCATTTTCTTTTACATAATGTTTGTATACAAGAGAGTATTTTAGTACAGCTAAAAATATACAGAGACAACCAAGAAAAGGTCTAATTAGGCAACATAAGTGAAAGCACCTGTATGGGTAGACTATGGGGATAAGATTTCAGTCGTGGTTGATTTTCCAGCACCTTTAGTTACCGGGGTAACAGCAAGCGTGGTTTAAATACTACAGCAAACGCTTGATGAGCGACTACAACAGAAGAGCGCTTAGTGCATCCGATTATAGTGCAGCCAAACAAACTCCTCCAGTAGTTTCTTTCACACAAAAGTGAGATTCAGCGAAGTTGGTCGCCTTGCTGAAGAGGTGAGAGGCCACCGGCAGTTCTCCGTCTAACAGCTCCCTGTGGCTGCTCCGCGCTCTTCCGTCACACCCTGCCATATCTAAAACTCATCCGCCGTCAGATAGTGCCAAAAAAAAATGACTGTTGTCTCAGCAAGAGCCACCACGTGTTTCACCGCATGAACGCTTTTAATGTGAAGCGTCGTTGGGTTAGCATTAGCGGTAATTTTAAGACAGCTCTGACGCGGCGTGGAGAGAGCAAACAGTGAACCGTCACGCTGGCGTCAGTGAGATAAAACCACGCTGGATCACTTGCACCGTCGCGCTCCTGTGAATCTCTCATTCCAAGCTGGGCGCTCCGAATGAAGTGCATGAATGGCGGACTCCACCTCAGCCAATAGAAAACTAAGCAATTAGAGGTAATTACAGAATATAAATACATTGAACAGCTATTGCTTAAAAAGTATCAAAGTATCATATAATTTAGTCCTAATTTGAAGTTGTGTTTCTCATCACGTCGACCTTGACTGGCCCAAATGAAGGCGCTCGTCATAATGATTTTATGGTCGTGTTCTCTCTCTCTCTCTCTCTCTCTCTCTCTTCAGGGGGTCGGGTGTGTTCGTTCTCTCCATGCATAGAGCAGGTTCAGAGGACGTGCGAGGCTCTGGCAGATAAGGGCTTCAAGGAGATCAGCACCATGGAGATCCTGCTGAGAGTCCACGACGTCCGGACCGTCTCCCTGTCGCTGCCGGACTTCGGCCCGGACCCCTCCGCTCAGACTCAGCCTGACACCAGAGAGGACGCGCCTCCCACCTCTGGACCAAACCATGCCTCCCTCACCCTGAAGACCACCACTCCTCCCAGAGAAATACCGGGTCACACAGGTTACCTCACCTTCGCTACCAAACCAAGAACCTAAAGCTCAGAGCCCAGGCTGATTTGTCCCTAACCTAGTTTATAATCCTTACTCTGTGCCTCGCTCTAGTGTATTTCCCTTGCACATTTATAAGACTGAGATAATCCATCGGGGGTACCAGGTTCCTCCAGGTCCCGGTTGGCACTGCAGCGCCAAGAGGATTTAAAGTTTTGTGTTACACAATTTTGTGCTCCTGGTTTGTTACTTGCATCAGGCCAGAGTGAAAATGATGCCAACAGCCATTTAATTTGAGAGGAATTTACTGGCCTCCCCTTTTATAAAAATTACTTTTAATCCGTGCTTCCATTCATGTGGGGAAGAAATTGCTTTAATTTTTTCCTTTTTTTTTTTTTTTTTTGCACTTTTGTATTCAAGTAAATACAATAAATGTGTTTGAATAAAACAGGTTTTCCTCGCTCTGTCGTACAACAGCATCAACGTGTAGCAGAAAGAAAAAAACCTGCAAATGAAAGGCCAAAGGTATAATCCCCTCATCAGCTAGTATGACCTGTTAAAGTGCAAGACATTGATCACCTCCCACATCAAACGTGGATGAGAGCGTAGCGGAAAACTACAAAATACAACACGATACCTTTTAATTACGTGATCAAGTTTCATTTACTAACCCTTATTTCCTGTCAGTATGAAAACAAATTGAACCCAGTAGCAACCCGAGGTGCTTCACTCACAGGCATTTTCTAGAGCTTTCAACGGTATCACAGTGACAATATCTGACAATTTCAAGTCAATCCCCTTTTTATGAAACCATACTCTTCTTACTGCTCTTTTTTTTTTTTTTAAAGTGCTTGACATGTTTTTAATGTTCCTGGTAACTTGCAGGCGTCTCCCCGCTGTCACGATCTCTCCGCACCAAAAAAGGCAGAGATGTTGGCTGCAGTTAAACACAGAGGAGCTTTAGTTTTCCTGCTTCCGCAACGTCACACCCACCTCTCGAAAACCAACATGACTGATGGCTCCGCGGGGTGCATTGGTTGAGGTTTCCCGTTCCCCTCTCTGAGAGGAGAGATCCGGTGCACAGAGAAGAACAGGAAAATCATTACCTCTGTATTTAATTTGGACTATGGGTGTTCTCGTTCATCTTTTTAGGAGCAGTTTCTTTCCAGTTTAATCACTAGAACTTTTTTTTTTTTTTTCGTTTTCTAACACCTGACCGCTGCTGCCATTAGTCAAAGCCTCCTGCTACGTTTAGAGGCGGTTGGTGTGTATAGGGGAAGGTACGGGCTGGTTAGCGGTATAATCCTGGGCTTACTGAGGGTTATAAAAAGCACAGAGGTGCCGTGTTGGACTGTGTGTGAGATGACAGCTTGTTGCATGTGAGTGTGTATGACGGGCCGAGTGGCTGAGTGAGAACAGCCAATTTTCCACTTCTGGACCGGGCCAAAGACCAACTCGAAGCCTGAGATTGAAAAATACTCCGTTTTATTCATTTTGCAACAAGGCCAAAAAAAAAAAAAGAAAAAAAAAATCAACTAGCAACCTGGCAGCAGTGTAAAGTTAGTACATTTTAAGATACTCTTGAGTTATTTTGGAGTGAAGTCGGGAAATCACGGGGTCAAAAATAAGCACCTGTCGGTTCTGTGGAAACAGGGAAGTCGTTGAATCGGAGAAATGACTGGGTGTCTTGAGTTTTGCAGTCTGTGTGCTCCCACATCAGCGGGGAGTGTGTTGGTTGGAGGAAGTGAGTAAACCCTCCCTGTCCGGGAGGTGGCTGTTGCTGTTGCTGTAAACCTGGATCCGTCTCGTCATTGCAGAGAGAGAGAGAGAGAGAAAATGTTAACGACTGTGAATCTTGCAGCTGGTTCAGTTGGTAAAAGATACCGTGGTCTGGATAGAAATAGGAAATTAGTGTCTAATACTGCTCCTACTACTGCTACTACTCCTGCTACTACTACTAGAAAAATGTAAAAACAAATAGAACGTCCCCTGAAGCTTCAACGAGGCTGGAGAGATGAAAAAGAGCAGCAGGTTATAGTGTCAACATTTCGCTGATTTTCTCGAAACTCGTGTAAAACTGAATTTAGATGGAAACTTTGCATGTTTTACTCATTTACTACAAGTCACATATACTTTACATCACAGCTCATAATTTTGCAAACTCTGCTACCTTTTACAAATTCAAATGGACTTTTTTTTACCACTCCAGGTGACAGTTGGGTTTCCATTCATTTCTGTATTTCACAAAAATGGATTATCTGACTCTTGGCAGGTGTTCGAGTTTAGTATTCATTTGTCGGGTTGCATTATTTTAATGAGGTAATGGAGGGCAGACTTCTCAAACGAGTCTGCATCTGAACTCCATGCGGCCCGGACAAAACGCAGTGCGGACTTGATGATGTTCACTGTGGCGGATGACGTGACCCGGGTTAAGTTTTAAAAGAGTTTAATCATAGATTTTTGGTCCCTGTTGAAATGAATGTAAACCGATGCATCTTGAACAATAAGATTTATACGCCCAGAATTCTCTTTCATCAGCGATGATAATGTTTTTCTGCTGTCAACATGTTATTCAATCCTCCATTATGTAAATAATAGTTTCTCTGGTCGGCTTCCAGAAAACTGAGTCATGTAATGGAGAGAAATCTGACATAATGGGACGAGCACTCAGTGAATCGTCCCACCCGCAGACCGGTGGCAGCAGCAGGCAGCTCTGGAGGGTCTAATCTGCCCGTCCGAGGCTGGGAATAGCAGCTCTGAGCTGCTGAAAATCCCGCCGCTTAATCAGCTTGCCTTCTGCCCTCCTGAGCTGAGCGCTGATACCCGGCAAACATCCAGGCCCGACACCGCGCCGCCACCGAGCGAGGAGCGCGCGCGGGAGATGGGAAAGGCACGCGACCGGATCGCGGCGAGGCGAGAGGGCGCGTCAGGCCTCCGCCGTCACGCCCGTGCTTAGCGAGGACGGGGACGAGCACAGAAACTGGACACAAACTCGACCTGGAGTCTTCGTTTTCAAGATTAAAATAGTTGAGGTTTTGTTCGCAGCTGAGCTCGGGATTCGGAGAGAGGAGAGGGCACCGAGGTTGGATGGTTTTATGTTCAAGCGGAGGCTTAAATTCAAATTCGCACTGTTTCTAATTGAATTAAAGGAGAGAAACTCTATCAGAGCAGGACACAAGAAGTTTTCAAGATTAGAAAGCTGCAGTTTTTTGGTCACTGAGCTAATGGTTCCCGAAAATAAGATGACACTCGGGTTAGACGGCTGTGAGGTGGAAATAGGAGGCGTTCATTTAAATGTACACTTTTTTAGTTTTTACTTCAGTTTGCAAGGAGTTCAAAGTCTCCGATCTCTGTCAGTGTTTTGGTTATGGAACTTTATGAAATGCTGATTTATGCTACTTTATTTATCAGGTACAGTTCATGGCTGAGACAGAAGTGACTCATCTAATTTGTCTTTTAACATCTGAAATTGCTCCTCTAGTCCTCTTGAAGCTCTACAATGTGATTTTCTTTTGGTTTTTGTCCTGTACAGTAAGTTTTCCTGTGTCATTTTCTAACGTTTTTATTATGATGGATCCTGTCAGGAGTTCACATGTGCATGCGCCGAGTCCACGATGAAATTCTGCTTTTATTTGATTGTATGTGATCAACAGAGGCCCTGCACAGTCACACAGATAGAGGATGTGGTCAGAGACGTTGAGCTCGAACCCTCAGCACCGCAAGTAAACAGAGCGCCCTCTCAGATCGGCAGTTTTCTTTTAACTCTTTAATCCTGGTGGGACTAAAAGAGAGCGAGAGAAGCAGCGATGATGAGATTAGAGGCTGAAAAAGAGGCTCGCGGAGTAAAGCTGTGTCGGTGCTCGTTGGTTTCGAATAAACCTCTTACACCAGTCTGTTTCTCTCTGTCTGTGTTGGTTTGAATGTTTTAGAAATGTGTCAACAATCAGTCAATTTGTCAGAGTCAAATTGAGCGGCAAAAAAACCTTCAAACCCGATGATGTACTGCTAATATAATGAGTCTGTCTTTTTTTTTTTTTTGCCAATAAAAAGATTTAAAAAGTCTCAGTATATACAGTACCAAACAAAACAGAGTACACACCTGGTCATTATCACCCAAATGTTAAATAATTACACATCCTATGCATTTAACGCAACTTTATCTGTTTTTAGCCAAAGCCCAGGAAGAATGAAGCCAACTAATTTGAAAAACAGGACAATTAAATCCAATTAAGTCCAAACACGTATTTAGGACCCAACAGCAACAAAGGTCAGTCCCCCTTTCATTGGCAGGATTCTATTCTTTTAGTTTTTAAATATTTTTTATGTCTGCCTTTATTCTTGATGACGGATCCGCAGATCTCTTTGCAGCAGCTCTCTGCTGGAGGAGTTTTGTTGCCTTAAAATACTCCAAAGGTTTCCTGTTGGATTCAAGTCAGGGGACACACTTGGCCTGGTCGTAGTTTTCACTGTTTTCCTTCTTGAAAAACTCTTGTTTGATTGTTGCGGTGTGTTTTGGAGCGTTGTCACGTTGGAAAATTCCTCTCCTACCAACCTTCTGGAGACTGGGAGTCGTCTTTGCATTCATTATTCGGGTCCAAACCTGCATTAATGGTACCATCTATAGATCTCCCCTACACCTTCTGCACTCGTCTCAGCACACTCCCCTCCTCCATGTTTAACAGTCTGTCTGCACTCTTTTAGTCTCTGTGGTGGTCCTGGTCAGATCCACACCGAACATCTGGTCCAAACATGTTTATTTTGGTTTCCTCTGACCAAAGAACGTGCCGCAAACAGTCGTCAGGCTTCTTTTCATGTTCTTTGGCCAAGTTCAATGTTGCAGCTTGGTGCTGTTTTGTGAGCAACGGTTTTTTCTTCTTGGACGCCGTCCGTAGCGGTCGACTTCGTGCAGTGTCCTCCACACTGATCCGTCAAAGTGAATCTCCGGTTTCCACAGATAATCCTTCTTCCAAGTCAGAAGCAGAGGCCCGTCTGTTTTTCAATGAAAGGTTGTGTAGATAGTGAAATGTGCGTGCCGTCGTGTTGTCAAGGACCTCCGCTGCCACTTGTTTATGGTAGCGTGGCTCTTCCTGTAGCTCTAACCACCGCTGCAGCTGTGTTTCAGTTCACGTTCAGTAGCCCACTGATGCTCCTGTATCCTCCCCCATCTTTATGAAGTCTCACTATCTGGTTTCTCACTTATTCAGGCATTTCCTTACATTGTGGAGCCGTGTTGCAGTAGACACAACCCAGGCCAAAACTGAGATTACTGCTGTCCCACTGTCCTCATTCTGAAGGTTACTATTTTGTAAGCTTGTTCATGCAATCAGCCTTAATTGGACACCGTAGCTTTGCATTGAGGTTGCATTTTGGGGCCTGTATTTTCAATGTGGTCTATCTAACCCATTTGTTTTTTAACTATACATCAAATACCCTAAACTTATACCAAAAAAAGACAATCATTGTAAGATATTACAATTTTTAATAATTTTACATTTTAGTGATATTTCGCAGCGGTGTACTCAGCTCTGTTGTATACTGTAAGTAGTAACTGATAGATTTTTCCTGTCCCGACACCCACAGTCATGAGGTCAGAGGTCAAGAGTGCATCAGCCCAAGAGCCGATTGTCTTGCTCAAGGGCACTTCAGGGTTGGCTCCTACACAGACGCCGAACTGTTGTCCGCTCAGGGCAACATGCAGAAACAACAAATCGCTGTTTAGAGTGTTTGAGGCCATAAAAAACAAAGAAAACGACTTTCTCCGCAGCGGATACTGACAGAAACCACGCCCTCGATCCTGACTTTTATTGGATACACGAGAAATAAAAAAATATCTGTGACCCAGTTCCTCACACAGGGACAAATGTTTCCGTCCTGCAGAGTATTAAAAGCCACAGGCCTCTTCTGTGATCTAATTACTGCGCAATATATCGATGATAATCTGTTCCAGTCCTTTCCTAAATAACAATTGATCAGTTTTGGGATGGAAAGCCGATGCCTGTGTGTCCTGCCAGGGAATGGATGAATAAAACTATTAATGTTTTGTGTGTGTGTGTGTGTGTGTGTGTGTGTGTGTGTGTGTGTGTGTGTGTGTGTGTGTGTGTGTGTGTGTGTGTGTGTGTGTGTGTGTGTGTATATACACACACCCCCTACTAACAATTATTGTTAAGTATTGTCCAAATTTCCATTAATCCACCTCTGGAAATGCACTGTATCCTCTTGTTTGAGGACCCGACCCCCCCCGGCCCACAAACCACCCTCTTTTCCCAGGCTCATAATGGTCCCCAGTATACCCACTGCTGAGTGCCCATTTTCATTGTTGGACTCCTGCCAACCGGTTATCCCATTAAATGAAGACGAGTGGACTGGCCCTCCTCTCTCTTGAGCCGCTGCAGTGAAACGCTGATTGCCCCTCCATTGTTGTCCTCCTTAGAGATTTTGACCCCGCGCCTCGGTGTTTAAAACGGCTGGCCGGTATCCAAACCATGTCACAGGAATGTCGTTGGAGGGTCACAACAAGACGAGGATGGTGGTGTGTTTTTTAATGAGCCCGGTTCCCAGGGTGAGAAAAACTGTCTCTCAAAGCTCAGTGGACGGTTGGAAGACACTGAAACTATCCTTTAATACCAGTTTTTATTACGCAGTCCATTTGTTATCTAAATTATCTAACCCTTTCCTACCTTTTCCTATTTTTTCTTTTACGATTATGAGTGATATTAGAAAGACATGTACCCTATAAACCAAATTTAAAACTGGAGATCTAGGCTTTATCCTCTGGGAAATATGAATGTCTGTGCAAAGTTTGGTGCTAATCAGCGTCGTAGATGTCGATATATTTCACCTCATACTGTAAGTCAAAACTTTAAAATGCTGGTGGCGCTAGAGGAGAAGTCAGGAAATCACCAACGTTGGTACCGTTCATCCTCTGGGGACCACGAATGCCTGCAGAAAAGTTTCATTGCAACCCATCCAACGATATTGTAGTCTGGACCAACGTGTTGGACCGGACAACCAACAGACTGTCCTGTTTTCTTGTTCTTTTCTCTGTATCATATCACTGGAAACTGGATTTTCTTTGGGCTTAGGACAGTTGGTCGAACAAACCATTTATTTGAAAATGTCACCCTTGGCTCTGGGGAGTTTTGATGGGAATTTTTTTTGCGATTTTTCTCTGACTGTTTTCAGATACAGCTGGTGTTATATAGTATTTGTCTTTTTGTCAAAAAAATCCAATCAAATGTCTTAGTCTGTCTCTCAGTATTTTCCGACTTAGGCGTCCTCTCTCTGTGTGGCTCTCAGCTCCAAGCCCATTGGTTCCTAGTGAAGATGTAAAGCATTAAAAAGCAGTCACAAAAGAATAGGTTGATTTTTTTTTTTTTTTAAAGGCTCAGGAATTTTCCTAGAAGAGCTGGGCACTGTAAGGATGCATTTACTGGGGACTGTTTTCAGCGGCGGATTAATGCACATTTGGTGCCGTAGTGAGTTCACTGTAGCAGGACTGTGTGTGTGTGTGTGTGTGTGTGTGTGTGTGTGTGTGTGTGTGTGTGTGTGTGTGTGTGTGTGTGTGTGTGTGTGTGTGTGTGTGTGAAGGACTGAGTCAAAACAAACCACAGTGCGTGCGCTAATGGTGATGAATGAACATGTCAGTCGGTGCTGCAGCTCTACAGCAGAGAGGAATGAGAGATCTCAGGGTTTGGATACACAGACAGTACTCGTTAGGAGGATGCATTCATTGTTGGTTTTGGTCTTCTCATGGGGTTTGTTGACAACAGGGAAAATACAGAATATCACCAGACTAATCCTTTAATACTCATTTTGACTGTACTCACCACGGGCCGACGCCGAGTCAGCCGCAGGGTTAATCGGCTGAAGAGGAGGCTACTAACTGTGTTGTTTGCTCTGTAAGGTAAAACAGCCAAGATTAGATTCGGGGAGGTTAGAAAGCTTTTCCAAACCACAGAGGGAGTTGAGAAAAAAGATCAGTCATATCATAAATGTCCAGAAGCCTCTGTAAGTCACTCGGCTTCATAGATCACAAATAAAGCATTTTGTTTTAGTTTAATGTAGAAGATAATCGGCGGATGTACACCATCTCTTGCTGTTGAGATTTCTCCCTTAAGAAATCTGAAACTGCAGACAGGATGTGTCCACGCCTGTAGATGAGCACAGCAGCAGTCTGGGTGTGTGGTGCTAGACTCTAAGTCTTTGTATGCCCTGTGGTCCATGCGTGTTATCAGCGGTGATTTCTCAGAGGTCAGAGGCGAGGCTTTGTTCTGCCTCGCGCTGACGTCACCGACCTGTCAGCTGAGTCTTTGTTGCAGTTCCTGCAGCTCTGAAAATGGCTCCTGTGTTCTGCAGAAACTCTGCAGGGCTGCGAACCACGCTTACAGAGGCCAGGAGCCTGACGAAGAATGGCCTCAGATTTTTTAATGTGATATCACACCCAATCTCTCAGCCTGATTCACAAATTTCTCCCCCTTCCTTTGAGGGAATTTTGATGCAACATGCGGCTACTGTTAGGGGATCGGATTTTATTTCTGCCTCACTCTCTGATTGCTTTTTGGAGAGAAGTTTTTTGGACTTGCAGCTCAAAAGACATTAAGGCGTCTTAGATAAATTCGGTTAAAAAGTTAGAAATTTCTTAGACACTGAGGTGACAAAAATAATGATTTCAGTGTGGAGCAGAATCTAACTGAATGCTGTTAAAACAATGGTTACGTTTGGGACAATAATGTTAATTTTCATCAGTTATTTTCTCAATTAATCCCTTAATTGTTTGGGCTATAAAATGGCAACATATAGTATAAATGCTTTCACAGTCCCCTGAATGAATGTATTCAAATCGCTCTTTTTCCCTAAAATAGCAGGTCCAAGCCCCAAAGATATGAATGTGAGGCTCCTCACATTTGAGAAGCTGGAACTAATTAAGTTTTTGCGATTTTGCTTTAAAAAATTTCATGTTAATCATCAAATTGTCGCAGATATGATTTCTTACCCATCAACTAATTGTCTAAAGTTTTCACCTCCAGTTATGTGTAACCTACACATCTATAAAAACTTTCACTTTTTAAGCTAATCAAGTCCAATTTTAACCTGGATATCTAGACCAGTTCCCATCCCTGCCAACCCAGTTCAACTGGAGAACGGCTGTTTCTCCAGCTGATTCATTTGATTACTTTTGAGAGGGCTGAAGCAGAAGATTTTTTTTCTTTCAATAACTCACAAGCAGAAAGATTCAAGAATTCGAAGAAAAAGGTTGAAAAATTAACGTAGTGTTAAGTTTTTTCTGTTTTCCTGTATTGTTAACATCTCGCGAGGGCTGTTAGTTAGGTACAGTTTCAGTTTTTGGAAGGATTACTTTAAACCAAACACAGCTACAATATGTTAAGCATGACGCCATAAAGTCCAGGACCTATGACCTTGAAAGTCCCGTGATAAAAGAAGAGAGCAACGATGCAGGAGTCCAGGCGACAAGATCGTAACATATGACCAACAGACTAACAGAACAATTACCATCGGTGAAATCTCTCCAAGTCAAATAGCAAAAAGTAACTTATAATGGCGCATACAAGTTAGGAGATTACTCATCCAAGCTCCAAAAAGCCATATTTTGACAGAACATTGTCGTGTTTTTTTTTAATGTGCGAAGGTAGCTCCTGAACCCGGGCTTTGACACTACTGGGCTAAATGTCTTTTTGACCCGAAAATCTGTTCGCTGGGAAAACCCTGCTTATGTGATCCAGTTTCTTCAGGCAGGCCTGGCAGTGCTATCAGTCATGAAATGGTCAAGCAAACGTGACGTCACATCACAACAAGTACTACTACAACAAACAGAAAAACAAACAAAAAAAAAAACCAATAATCCGCAACGACAATGGACAATGGCCGCGGACGAATGGTGGGGTCCAAAGCCTGATAAACGTTGAGGGAGAAGACGATATTCAGAGGGAGCTGGAATCAGCTGTAAGAAAGTAAAAGTCGTAGCAGAGGATATCTCAGTGTTTGGGTGGATCTGGGATACAACAAACAAAGAAACAGCACAAAAACAAGAGTAAAGTCACAGAAAAATCGAGGACCACACAGTGTGATTCGATGCACTGGACTCCTCCACTGTGTCTTTATTTCAAACACACAATTGAAGGAATATGGGAATAAGGACAAACATTGCAGATTTATATTTGTCAGTGAGCTCACATAGAGTGCTACGTGTTCATGTAGGAGCACTAGGAAAAGTACTGCGGCCGTCAATATCTTATCTGCACCAAGTGTAAATGTGAGGCCTGTTCTGTGACTGCAGACAGAGTACATACAAAAGCAGATATGCTGCATGGTGGCAGGCCGTTATCTTTCATTTTTTCAGCTTCTTCAACACTAGGGCTTCGCAGAGGTAGTCACGCTCCTGCAGAGGTGACTGTGTGGAGTCAAAGACTGGGAAGGTGATTATAAAACGACACCATGGTGTGAGGCAAAAAGAAGGAAGGAAACGACATCAGGAGATTTGTTCAACCCTTTTTTTATGCTTGGTATTACTCTCTGTTTGTTAGCAGGTTTCGATTGACGTTGCACTCATTTGCATCGATTTTCATTTTCCTTCACGTTTATTCATGTGTCAGGCTGAGTTACATTAATCAGCGATTGTCAAACTTCATGTTTGAGAAGTAGTAGTTTTTTCCCTCCTACGGTGGCCCCTAAGTTCAAAGTACACATAAGAGAGAAAGCACAAACACCAAAGGAATCACACGCCAAATCCAGAAAATGCAAAAAAAAAATGAGAAACAAAACACACGCATCAAGAAATGCTACACTGGTAGCACTCCAGGAAAGCTTGGAGGAGTGATGGACTCCATTTCTTAAAACTATGAAAAAACACATGTCAAAACACGATAGAAGATAAAACAATGTAAGCACATAAAACACATGTCCGGTAGCAAAACCAGAATGCTAAGGTCTGAGTTAGCGTTCAGTAAAAGCTTTAAGTCTAGATATCAAAAGTCAGAACAACTCACTGCTGAAGTGGTCCAAAAAAAAAAATCTCGAAATTTTAACTTGAATTGACCGGTTAAATTAATAAAAAGTACACATTCACGTTAAGTTTGCGCCAAAGATTAGTTGATTCCACTAACTTCCTGGTTGACGTTTTACACCGGAAGTGTGGTTCAATCCAGGTGGTCACACTTCCTTGAATAAGTTTCGGTGTCCCACGATGATAAATATTTATCTGTTCACAATTAAACAAAAGCAGGCAATTTACAGTAGAAAAATTCAAGTTTATTTGTAAAGCGTAATATCTTACAAAAGCATTTCGAAGTGCATTACAGAGTCACAGAACAGTAGAGAAAAGGGGTATAACATAAATAAAGTCAGACACGAACACCCATACTCACAAACACTCATACACACGTGCACAAAGCTAGTTAAAAGTTCAGTTAATAGTAAATTAAATAAAAATGTCTGTTTTCTGGTGACAGAGCACTGAAAGCTCTGTCACCAGAATTTCATCACGCTCTAGGAATTTGGAGGAAACGACCGTCCTGTGACCTGAGAGATCTGGCGGGCTGATAAACCGGTAGCCTGTTGGGTATTAAAGGTTTCTGGTCGTAGTCAGGATACAGGCAGCCGCGTTTTGAATGAGCTGAAGCCGTTGGATGGATTTTACAGGAAGGCCAGAGAAAATGCTGTTAAAACAATCTGTTCTGCCGGCGACAAAAGCACAGACAAGCGTGTCTGGGTCTGACTGAGATAGAAAGCAACGAATTTCTGAAATATTTCTCAGATGATGTGTGGATAGAGGTTCAGGTCAGCATCAAAAACAACTCCCAGGTTGTTGATCTGGTCAGCGGCGGTAAGAGATAGGGTTTCAAAACGTGCACACACCTGCCGCTTTTGAGCCCCTGCAACCAGCACCGGAGTTTCAGTCTATTCTTCGTTCAACCGCAGGAGGTTTTGTGACATCCAGATATCGATATACCTTTCAGGAAGTTGAACAGTGAATCTGAAGTGCGCAGTCACATAGCTGTGATAGCTGATCGTGAGTCCGTCGATGATGGAGCCAAGCACGTAAGGATGCACATAAGGATCGAACGCTAGGGGTCCAAGAGTGGACCCTTGTGGGACTCCGTGCAGCATATCGGATTTACCTGAACTGAAATCGCCAAGTGCAATTGTGAAATTACGGTGTTGAAGAGAGGATCTGAGCCACCAAAATGCAAGTTTCAAAAGGTTATGGTGTATTTTATTGTACTGTTAAAAATTAAATAGAATAAAATACACAAAAATAAAGTAAGATAACAAAAGACTGAAATAAAAGATAAAAGAGAGGACATGTTTGAACAGGAAATTTAAAAAAACAACAACCTTGTATCATATTAACTTTAACAACCCTTTTATTGGTTGAATCATCCGTCCATGGTCACAGTTTTAAAACACGTTCAATTTAACTAGCCAGCAGCTTTACATGAAAATGTAAAAACCTGTGATAACACTGTCAGAGTCTTTATGATTGGCTACAGGTGATGTCACATGTTTAAAAGCCTGTCACTGAGGAAGTCACAAATCATAAAGAGGCGATATGAGACAAGGACCCGGTGACCTACATGCTGGCTCAGTGCTGGTCTAATCGCTGCCAGCTGGACTGTACATACTGACAGTCACAGGTTAGACTGAGAGAGCTCAACCTTGAGATAAAGAAACAGGTCGACAGCACAGTTTTAAAGGGGAACAGACTCGTGTAGTGCTCATAAAAACTGAACTTTCATCCCGCAGAAACATTGTCAACACATCACTAACCACACTGTGACCTCTTACAGCTTAAACAAGAACAAAGTGTAATACTTAAAAAAGACAAATTAAGAGGGGAAAAACTTTTAAAACATCTTAAAAATATCTTTATAATGTCTTACTCTAGCACATACAAATTAATGTGGACTCAAGGTAGTTAAATCAGACAATTTCCTGCCTCAAGCTTCCCTTATTTTTCCAAGTTTAAGGGTCAAGTTGCTTAAATAAACCTTAAATCAGGTGCTTAAATCCCCATTCATCCGTCCATCCATTTTCTGCCACTTTTCCAGGTCCGGGTCATTGTGGCAACAGGTTAAGCAAAGTAGTCCAGACGATCCTCTTCGCAGCAACGTTTTCCAGCTCCTCCCGGGGGAGGATGAGATATATAATCTCTCCAATGAGTTTTGGGTCTACCCTTGGGGTCTCCTACCTGTTGGATGTGCCCGGAAAACCTCCAAAGGAAGGCATCCTGATCAGATGCCTCCTGGGTGGGCATTTCCATTCAGTCACATGTGAGGCCGAAAGTCCCTGTGTGTCAAATATAGCTTGTTTTTAACATTTTGTCTAATAAATTATTTCTACAAACCATTATTGGACATTTTAATCATAATCTGACCGCTTACTGAGTAATGAATTTACAACCTGAACACCAATAAATGCAGATTCAAATGATAAATACATTTTTAAAATGTGTTGTTGCTAGTTTTTAATAAATGAGCAGATGCTTGTCAAACTTTTTAAACATTTCCGAACACACACAAAGACTCACAGGAGAATACAAAAACAATGCTGCGCAGACAGTGGTGAGTGTGCACCCTAATTATCATTTGGATGGTGCATATATAAGGGAAGTACGAACGCCAAACCAGCAAAAACCAGTCGCCACAGAGCTCTAAAATCTTATCCTACCTTTTCCCTTCTTCCTGCTTTTTAGCCCTCACTAACCTTACAATATCAAGATTAAGGTGAAATGGGGATAATGGGTTTCAAATTAACGTGTGTGTGTGTCCCCATTTCACCTTAATCTTGATATGAAAAGTTTAGATCATCAGATGAAAAGTGTTGCAGAACACGTATGAAGCTACAGGCAGGAGGTGATTATCTTAGCTTAGACTGGAAGCGGGGGAAGCGGCTTAATACAATGTTCCCTCTCTTTTAGCTCTGTTTTTGGTCTCCACCAGCTCCTGAGGGAAATATCTAGATCTTTAGCAGCTAAATGCTCCACTATGTTCACCAGCTGGTCTCTGACTGTGTCTGTCTACTCTTTGGTGCTGGACAAAAGAGTGTGATTTTGATTTTTTTTTTTTTTTTTGCTGAAAACAGCTGCCTGCTGCAGCTGGAAAACGAAGCCGATGAGGAGAGTAGAGCAACCGAAGCACAGGAGGAAGAGCAGGATGTGCACTAATCGCAGGGTCAGTGATTTTTGTCATTTCCGCGTGTTGAAGTGTAGTTGAGCAAGATACTGAACTGTGTGCCGGAAAACCGAAACAATGTGCAGAAAAGCGTCACAGTGCTCCTTCAACCAAGAGGGACTGAAGAGTCTGGTTGTAGTTCTCTGTGGATTAATCGCTACGATAGACCCCTTTCACATACAAGTAGTCATGTTACGCATTGCTAATGTAAAAATATTGATGTAGCATTTTTGCAAGGATGACATCCAAAGGGAATTCAAGACGACGACATGTAGTAAATGTGAATCTGCTTTTCTACTAATTCCAGCATCCAGGCTGTCACAGCTGAGCAACAGAGAGTTAAAATCAGATCTATATATTCCCTGTCTCTGAGTACATGCAGCCTACGTGTTAGTCACTGTGTCACGGGATGCAGTATCCAGAGCGTTGTGCTTTTCTCAGAAAAGGGAAACATGGGGACGAGAGCTCTGACTGATGAACTGCATGCAGAGACAGCTGACATCTGGCCAACAATAGAAACTATTTAAGAAGAATATCACTCCTATTGGAGATCTCCACTGCCTGGAAAAAAAATGAAGCTTACTCTTACATGATGCAGGACTACAGAAACATTGAAAACATTGGTGCATTTTGAAATATTAAAGGCAGCGTGAGACATTTTGTGTCACTTTTACACAGCAACTAGATTCTCTTCTAAGGAAAGTAGCCAAGATTTGTCCAGAAAGTTGCTAGATTTGTTGCCAGGTGCTTTTGTTAATTAAAGCCACTAAGGGGCCTGAAAAGTCTGTAAATCTCGCGACAGAGGCAGTAAGTTGGCAACACTGCCTGTAAACGCCCCCTGATGTCGCAATAGCTTTGAGCTAAACGCTAATGTGAGAATGCCAGCATACTCACAATGACAATGCTAACATGCTGATGTTTAGAAAGATTAATGTTCAAATGTTGACCATCTTAGTACAGCTTGTTAGCATGCTAACATTTGCTACTTAGCACTGGCTGAGGCTGGTGGAAATGTGATTAGTTTTGCAGGTATTTGGTCATAAACCAAATTCGACAAATTAAAGTCTAATGACCTCGTGATGGCACTAGACGAAAAGATCACCAAAGTTAATAAAGTTCATCCTTAGGGGGTCATGAACGTGCTCACAAAATTACATGACAATCCATCCAATAGTTGTTGAAACATTCGACCGAAAACCAGAAATGTAGGCATCATGGTGGCGCTACAAGAAAAGTCAGGGAATCAGGAAAGTCACAAGGATTCCATCCTCTGAGGAACAAGAATGTATGTATAACATTTCAAAGCAATCCAGTAGTTGTTGAGGCAGTTCAGTCCAGGCCAAAGTGTTTGATCGACCCACTGGCAGACCTACATTGGCATCCATAGAGCCGCGCCTCTAGCATGGCTAAAAATCTGCTAAAATAATGAGATAACAAGACCTGTTTTGTGTTAGTGTTGGTCAACAGTGGTGCAGAGGGGTGCAGCCTTTGTATGTGTAGGATTTGTGTTTGCAGAAGAAGGTGTGTCGCATTCCTGGTATTACGAGGTGCAGAGTGTGTTTGTCCTCAGCTCGGTGATATGCAGCGAGGCAGTACGTGTGGAGGCGCAGGCTGGACATTTGCCGAAAGAGGCAGCACTGCGGCAACAGCAGGAGTCAGAGCAGATGTTTAACTCCATCAGCTCCGTACAGTTCGATGGTGAATCAGCACTTGCCAGGTTTATATCTGGAGCTTTCTGGGAGTCGGTGTACTGGGCTGAACTTGCTTCAAGCTCTTCCTAAAGCAGAATCGATCAGTTCACAGATGGAGAGCCAATGCTGATATGCCTCCCTGTTTAAATAAACAATCGTGCTTCTTAGTTTCATACAATGAGCAGTGGGTTCGATATGAAGCAGAAATTCTCAGACACTTATAAAGATCTTGGGTGACAAATGCGTTGGACAGCAAAACCTAGTCAAACGCTGAAAGAGGTGAGGCTCTCTCGCAGTCTTACACGTTGTTTTAAAGCTGTGCTAATTCGCTTTTTGGCTGCTAGGGGACAGAGGAACTCCACAACAAGCGGACAGACACAAATCCCAGACTAGTATTAACTTGTTAGTACAGTGACAGTTGCTTACTTTCACGTCCAGCAGACACGGAGCGACCCTTCAACGAAGACTCTCATATTGCACAACATTGCCTCCGCCCTTTTTTTTCGCTTCTCACTGTGGGCGTATCAACACTCGCAAGGTGTGGCGGGTAGCTCAACAAAAATACTGTAAATAAAAAAACCTATGACTTTCCCCAACGATTTAATCAACTTTGTCCCCAGCAGCAAAAAAACGGGATTCAGAAAACTACAATAATTATAGCATCCAAAAACTTGTATCCACCGCAGGGTGAAGACTAAACTTCCTCAACCCACCACACCTTCACTTTTTTGTCGTCAGCTTTTTTTTTTTTTTTTTTTTTTGAGAAATAACTGGCTCGGGAATTAATTAAAAATTTTAACCCCTGCATCACCTGGAATCCCGTAATGCCTCACGCGATCATGTCTGACTGTAAGCTGCTAGATGTTTCACTTTCTTCACCGGATACTTACAGTGGGTTTATGAAATGAGGCTGATTGTGGCGCTGAGCCTGAGCCAAACAATGAGTGCGCTGTAAAAACCAAAACTATGAGCTAAATGAGTGCGGAGCTGGTGGGAATTCTCTGTGGGTCACTGCACGTGATCCCTTTCACATTATACACCATTTGATTCATTATTAATACCAGAAATTGTCACGAGGACGCTTGCCCTGTCTTCCTTTCTCCCCCCCTTCAGCTTCACAACCTTTCACTGCCCTCTGCATTTTCCCCAGATGATGTCATTCCACACCTGTCCACAAGTTGCCCTTGTAGACTATCCCGCCTTCGCCAGTCACCTGACCCTTCTCCTCCCTGCTCTTGTAATTACCTCATTATCCCTGGAGTATGGATACAGTATCTGTTCAGTTACTCAGCCACTTGTCAGACCAGTTACATTTTCAAACTGCTCTGCCAGTGTTTGCAATGACAGAAACATTATTCCACTGCAGAAAGTGTTTGGAAGTTTGCCCCATTCTTCTATGGCGACGTAAACATAGTTTTTTATTGTTTTTGTGTAGAGCAGCTGATGTATTTTTCACTATAGTCATTAGCCAGACAGAGTATGTCCTTCATTATAATTCTGTCCTGTGTTTCACTTCCTTTTTGGTTATTGCGCACAGCATTGGCCAACCCTATAGTCTGGAACAGGACCATACCTTTTCCCGCCTTTAGGATTCACAGACTCCATGCTGGGATTAACTAAAGCAACTGGTCTCTTCCTCCTTATGCTCCACTAAAACATTCGTGTCACAGGTTGGGAACAAACTGCACAAATTTCCCCCGCGGGGGAGCTGGACGACAACAGCTACCCCCCCTGTCCTAAAAAGCCAAACAACACACGTCTTGTTCAAGGTGAGAAGGACTCAAACGTGGCATCGATGATCGTCTGCCCCCTGCAGCTCAGACCGTGGTGTACCAGCCTCATGCCATGCACCCGACACTGTGCAGCAGTACTTTGCATCCTGAAATGGAGACATCGGCTCTGAGTGGCCTGCTTTCCCCAGCTCTCCATCACGGTAAACCGCACTTTACGTTAGAGCTTATTGATCTGAATAAAATATGACATTCAAGCGCTCACCCATGGGCTTCAGCTCAGGCACTCGTGCTATTCCTGTGGATCTGTACATGCCATAAGAAATAGAGTGCAAGTGTTTTTTTTCCCCCACATAAGAACTACTCTTCTTTAGCCACAAATGCTCTGCATTTCAGGAAAAAACTGACTCTGATGCTCCTCAAACTGACCTTTATGACACTAACACTCCTTTTCTGCATATCACAATCACGTTAGGTAACTCCCTTGTTATTTCTGCCACCACTGGTGTACGTTGGCCTCTTCCTCGGATTGCACCATGAGCTCAGAGTGAATTGCAAATCTAATACGTGGGAGTGGAGACACAGTAATACCCGCGGGCCAAACAAAGGGCAGCTATCGCCGAGGAGTGAGTAATTCCTGCTGTTGCTGTGGCAACCTGCCAAATATGGCACCATCGCGGTCGGGTACCGGTGTTAACAGCCACAGACATAAAAACCATAGATTGATTGGATGGATGGATGGTTCGATGGATAGATGGATAGATGGATAGATAGATAGATAGATAGATAGAGATGGCTGACAAATTAAAGGAAAAACCAACATAAAGTGTCCTGGTAAGGTGTGGTTCCACCGCAAGTCTCCAGAAGAGCTTCAGTGATTCTTGGCATTGATTCTCCTGAACTCTACGGGAGGGATGAACACTATTCTTCCAAATGACATTCCCTCATTTGGTGTTTTGATGATAGTGGTGGAGAGCGCTGTCACTCCAAAATCTCCCATGTTCGACTCAGTCAGACTCGGATTTCATGCGTAAAAACAGAAGAAGACAGTTAAGACGGTAGAAGACCTAAGGGAAAATTTGTTGACATTTGATTCATAATAAAAATCTCAATGAATGTTTTCATTCAAATTTTATGACTCACTCCTCTCTACTTCTCCCAGGGATCAACAGAAGTTTTAAGGAAACTTTCCAGCCTGCAGTCCCCCGTCTGAAATCTGTCTCTGTTCACTGTTGGACAGCATAAATTCTGTTAACTCAATGAATTCTCACAGGGCAGACCAGAGGAAAAAATGAGACTCCAGCTGTCGTCCGGCATGCGCCGGAACTGAGTGTTTATCTGTCGAGGTTGCCAGTAAAACTAGTCACCATAACCACACTTACAGCACGCAGATGTGCCTCGGACTTGTGCCAATATTTCCAGTTCAGTGAGACACTGGGACGCTTCACTTTCCCTGGATCCTCCCCTGACCCCCTCACTGGAGTAGTGTAAAGGTAAAAACCCTCAAACTTGGACAAAAATAGCAGCAGAAACATGCTTCCAATGGTGTAAAACGTGAAATCACTTGGTCAGGATTTTGATAATTGTTCAAGTTCATAAAGAAGGTCTGAAATATTGACATCTTTGACCTAAACCATTTGTTTGTAAACATTATATGGGTCTTATTCCTGAGGGACACAGGGCATTAAAGCAACAAAAGTAAGAAACGGACAAAAAAATTTAAAAAAGGAGACAAGTTCAACACATGTACCCAGGTCTCAAGGCGGCAAACAATCAAAACCCCAAATATATTCAGTGTAAATCGATGATAAACATTCGTGTCGATACATTTTCCGTTGCTTGACTAATCGATTAATTGTTTCAGCTCCAAACCAGATTGGACAAGTTAAAATTTTGACCCGATGACGGTGCTACAAGCTCAAAGGTCAGACGATCACCAAAGTCATTAGAATTCACCTTAGATATGTATAGAAAACATTACGGAAATCCATCCAATGGAAATTTATCAGTCAAAACCAAAAATGTCAACCTCACGGTGGCGCTAGAGAAAAGGGATCACCAAACTCCGAGGGATTCATCCTGTGGGGACCATGAATGTCTGTACCGAATTTTGTGCCAATCCATCGAGTAGATGTCGAGACATTTCACAGATAAGCGAAAACTTTGAACCGCTTTTTGGTTCAGGGGATCATCAGAGCAAATAGTATTCATCCTGTGGGGAACACGAATGTTTTCACAAAATTTAAGGGCGACGCGTCCAGTAGTCGTTGAGACATTTTAGTCTGGAAAAAAGTGGCGGAACAGGATGGCTAATAATACACAGAGGCAAACAGAATATAATCTCAGCACTGCATCAGAATTAACGCTAAAAATAGCGTTTTGTTTTGTTTTTAAAAAAATATAATTGAATATAAACAATTGTCGGGTTATGTAACTTTCTCCTGCCAACAATGTTAGTACTTGGAGAGACAAATGTGAGCTGAAAATTATTCATTGCTAAAAACAAAATAGGAAATTGATGTCAAACCCAAGCAAAAATGTTCAACTGTATAATAGTATTTGCTATATATGGGTTATGTACTAGAATGGGGACATAGTCAATACGCTGCATGCAAGCTATAATAATTTAGATATAAAAAAATGTTACTTTATTCATAGATGTATTCAATACATGTAATTCTAACCTAAACCAAGAACCTGGTCGTAACATTAAAATTGATTTTGTTATGTATGTCCCCACAATGTGACAAAGTGCATGCAAACACCCACCTACACACTGCACTATCCCATCATGCTCAATTAGAAAAAGAGCTGACTTATTTTTCCAGGATGCCTGCTCCTCATAATCAGGTACCTTTCAAGGGCTCATTTCTTTTCAGGATTATAATTTTCCCCATCTTGTGCGTCCTGGGGGAACTGTTGTCTAATTCAATCAATAAAGGAACATTTCATCTTTTTATCCTGCAGACAAATTCCCCTCCGGGCTCATATACTTCAGACTGTATTCAAGTGTAACTGCTGGAGACGTAATGCCGCATCTAAATTAGTGACTGCACATGAAATGCTTCCACTCTTGTTAATCTTTGTAATGATTAAGATTCCATAATTAAGATTTAATTTATATTTAAAAAGATTAGATGACACAGTGGCAGTAGAAGACTGAGCAGGCAAATCCTGGTGAAAGTTAAAGATCCCGAATTGATTGCTATTCAGTCTTTTATGAAGAAAAAAATCACTTATAGTCAGATTTTTTTTTTTTTTTTTTAACATGGACATTGAGTGCAGGGTACAGCTGTATTTGTTTTGAAATAACCACATGGTCGTACATAGAAAGGACGCCCTGCTGACATGGTGGGGAGTGCAGGAAGAAAAAGACAAAGGTCAGAGGTCAGCTGTGTGCAAGCAAGAGAGAAAACAAAAGAGAGAAGGACTAGGATTTATTATGCTATGGGATTCGTTTTGCTTATAATTTAAAAGTTCGTAATTATTTTGATTTTTGTTGTACAGCTACAGCTCCCAGGAGGGTTTGAGAATATACCAGAGCTGTTGTTGCTGAATGCTCACAAAATAATGATAACAATAATGTCATTTGATCTTGGTCAAACCTGCAATAACTCAATTTTTCGGCCACCTGGGGTCAGCGGCAACGAGTTGTGAACACAACAGTGACGTATCGTCACCTTTTAAGTTGAAGTGAACCTATCAGCAAACGGTGGCTTAGTTACCCACCCAGGAAGTACAGAGCAAAGTTATCATTCATTTGGAGTCGTGTTCGTATCCACCGGATGATGAAATAAGTCCAATATTCCCTCTTTTTTTTTTTTTAGCTGTGTTTCGGCCTCCAGCTGCTCCGGAGGCAAATGCTCCACTATGTTCACCAGCTGGTGTCTGACTGTGTCCGTCTGGCTTTTTAAGGCTTTTTCACCGAAAACGACGTCACGAGAGCGGTGAGAGTGACCCAGAGCAGTAAAGCGACGATGGCGCTGGATGGAAAGTTAAGGGATCACCAAAGTTATTAGAAGTCACCCTGAGGAGAACACGCACCAAATTTCATGACAGTCCAACCAACTGTTCACTAAAATCCACTAATGTCAACCTGATGGTGGGGCTAGAGGAAAAAGTCAGGTGATCCGCAAAGTCAGCAGGGTTCATCCTCTGGGAGTTCACCTAGAAGTCGTCGAGAGATTTCAGTCTGGGCCAAACCAACCGACTAACCAAAAACCGCCACCCTAAGAGCCACGCACGGCACTAGTGTGACTAAAAATACGTCATTTGGTCGTGTTTCGCACACGGACGATCGTGTGGTCTGCTTCAGTGCTTTACTGCGAAAATGCTGAGCACAATCATTCAGAACATTCGAAGCCGCTTTGCCGCCAAACCTCGTCTGCGGGACTTTTAAGGGTAAGCATTTGTAAGCTAACCGGCGCTCAATACTCAACAATGCTCGGTTCCAGTCAGTTTAAATCTGTCGCATTGTTGACGGGGATGTTTTTCACCAGAGTAACCACAAGAGGTGAACCCAACCCAATGCCAAACTCATTACACAAATTCCGCCGGCCGCCCCTGGTCCTTGTATCAGCCACACAGGTCAAACAGATTATAAACCATTTTATTTTAACCCCCTCATCCCTGCAGTTACAGAGGCTTACGCTAATCGATGCAGGCTTCTCTCGCCCAGTACCGAGGCTCGGGGAGTATTACATAACACTCCTCCTCCTCTGTTTTCTGCACCGCTGCACAGCTGACAGCGCCAGGGACACTGCTGCATACTGCATGACATAACCCTCCACGCATCTCGCCGCACGCTGTCCTCCCCTCATCTCTGCATGTTTTTTCCTCTCCGTTTTACACCCGGGACGCTCTCTGCAGCCCTCTGCCTCCCTCCCTGCTCAAAGTAACTCTTCTGTGTGACTATTTTTACATGGGGGGGAGCAGACTTAACGCTCTGTTGATTAATATTAATAAGGTTTTCACCCTCAGGCTCGGCACCACCTTATGAACATCGTGCACTTCTCTGAGTCTCATACTCCTTTTGAGTCATCCTTTTCTTGGTCTTACTCGCCTCTGGTTGTTATGTTCCTTGTGACATAACCCTTGGAAAACACACTGCCCTCCCTATTTCTCTACATGTTTATCCCGATATTTCCCTCTCATGATGCTCTCTAGCCTAGCTGTCTGAAATGTTGTGGAAAGTCGACATATAACAGCTGTGAGCGGCCAGAAAGTACAAGTAAATGCGTGCAGTGTTTGATTCTGATCTCGAGACTATGTTTCTTTGACCCTGTTTTGGCTCTAGCTTGTCTTGGTTTTAATGGTGTGTTAGCTTTTTCCTCCCTTTCTTAAAATAAAGACAAAGTCAAAAGCTGTCCACTTGTTTGGTTTATTTTCTGTCCAGCTCACCAGATTATTTACAGGATTTGATCTGTAGAAGATCTTTAGGCCTTCAAAGCTAACAAAAAGGCTAACATTGGCAAAACTACGGCTAAAGCCATTGGAGGCTACAGTTAGCAAAAGTTAGCTACCATCTTCTTTTGTTGTTTGGTTTATTTTCCTGCCCAACAACAAATAACTTAGAGAATTTTATCTGAAGAAGCCCTTTAAGCCTTAAAGCTAACAAAAAGAGCTAACATTGGCAAAGCTATAGCTACGATAAAGTTAAAGCTAAACTGTGGCTACTGTTAGGTACTATCATCTTTTGTTTTGGGTTTATTTTCTGTCCAGCACACCAAATAATTTACAGGACTTTTATTTGAAGAAGACCTTTAAAGCTAAACAAAAAGATAACACTGGGAAAGCTATAGCTAAAACATAAAGTTAAAGCTAATTCGTGTCTACTGGCTAATGTCAGCCACCATATTTCGTTGTGTGGTTTATTCTCTGTCCAACACCAAATAATTTAAAGAACTTTATCTGAAGAAAACCTTCAGGCTTTAAAGCCAAAAAAATGCTAATTTGCAGGATTTTTATTTGTAGTTGCTAAACAAAGCTAAACAAAAAGCTTACGCAGACAAAGCTTTAGCTAAAGTCAATTGGAGTCTACTGTTAGCCAATGCTACCAACACCAAAAAAAAAAAAAATATTGGCAAAGTTATAGCTCAAGCTAATTGGTGGCCAATATTCTCTAACTTCAGATAGTGTATAATCTGAAATTTATCAACAACAATTTGGATGGATTGCCATTTAACTTTGTGCAGAAGTTTATGATACTGATGAGCTGATAGACTGGTTGATCCATTGATTATTTGATCGACAGAAATTTAATTGTCAACCACTTTGATAATCGATTAATTTCCCCTTATGATTTCAAGCAAAAATGCCAAATATTTACTATAGTTCCAGGTTTTCAAACTGAGGATTTGATGATCTTTATCTTTGGGTTTCAGACTTTTCGTTAGACAAAACAAGCAAACAGAATATATTGTTTTGGACTGTGGAAAATTATAGTGAGCATTTTTCACAAAACGATTGACTGATTAATTGGGAAAACAATTGTTAGCAGCAGCCCTAATTAGTTCATGTCCACGTCTTCTTCCATTTCTAGGGTTTTACTGTGTATTTGGATCTTTGGACCTACAGTTGTGACGAAACTGCATTTCCCTCGTGCACTTGCAGGACATAGCACGGGCGTGCTCTATTTGATCTCATTGCGGGGTGATGGGCCTCCACGGGGTCAGAGTTGTGTCGTGAAGAAGGTCTAAAGACTGATATCTTGGATATTCTTAAATAAATGCATACACTGGATTGTTCTTTCAATATGTTGGAGTGAATATTTCTGTCGGGAACCCTGACTGATTGCATCATCGTTAGTGTTCCTCGTAGGACGGTGTCTAACAAGACAATGTACTGACACATAGTCACGCAAAAATAAGCCTCTTACCAATGCTTTACTTCGATGACTTCAAGAGGTTATGATCGATTTTTTATTTTTATTTTTTATATTACCAATGGATCACCTTGTTTTCAAATTGGCCACAAGTGCCCAGAAGATAAGGTTGTTGCAGGTTTCAATTGTTACGCGCCAAAATCGGCAAACCCCAGTTAGCACACTGGTAATTCAAAACTTTAAAGGTGTCTGTCTGGTCCCACTCCACTGTGTAACACTACTTATGAACTGCTGGCATTTTAACACCGTGATGGAGTCACTGGCTCTTTCTGCAGATGAAATGTGGCCCTCCTTGACACTGACCTCAGCACCGGCGTGCAGCCCTTAAAAATGAACTGGCGCTGCGGCCTCATTTGCTAACGCCACAGGCGTTGCTTCCGGCGTAAATGTGGCTCGACTGTGTACCGAACCCAAGCCAGGGTTTAATCGGCTCGACACAGGGAGAGATTTGTGACTTTTCTCATCAACGCCGGACGCTTGGCTCTCCCCAGTTTGCTGTGTGGTTGACCACATGGTAAGGACTGTCCTGCTCAGTGTTTTATAGAGACTGAATGGTGGCCTTTATATCATGTGCGGCGTTGAACTGGACCATTCTTCATCAAAATAAAAAAAATCCAATTAAAGCCCTCGCTGCCTGTGAGTGGTGACGTTGTTTTGCTGATCCTTGCTGTCGGTGCCCTGTTACAGCTTATGCAGTCAACGCAGCCTCGCAGAGCTATAACAAACCGCTCTGTGTGTGTGTGTGTGTGTGTGTGTGTGTGTGTGTGTGTGTGTGGGTGACTGGAGCCTCACCCAGAGCAGCTCTGTCCATACCCCCCCCCCTTCAGCTGCCTGACAGGCTGCCTGCAGAGCAATGGATGTGGTGCCCTCTGGTGGCTGTACGAGGACACAAGGCCGTCCCATGTAATGCTAATGAACACTGCAGATACCGATGAGAGATTTTCTTTTCTCTTTCACTAGCTCTACAGAGACGTCCGCTAGAAAACAACGCTGACCGGGGCGGGAAGGTATTCCCTAGGTATGTCTTTACTTTTTAAAATGCTTCCTGTCCTTCACTACCTGCTCATACAGTGGCGGAAAGTAACTAAGTACATTTACTCAAGTACTGTGCAATTTTGAGCTGCTTGCATTTTATGTTTATTTCTTTATGGTTCCTTTAATATAAGCGGTGATGTAGCTATAAACCCAGACGGGGGGAAACTGCAAAACTCACATACACAAACAAATATTCTTATATTTTCATAAATAAATTCACATAATTCTGCTGCTGTTTACTGAACATGTGTCATCTTTAAAACATCAAAAAATGAGTTGGACCTTTGAGAAATTGAAAATGAATATGATTAAATTATTGTTATTGTTATGTTTATATTTTTGGACGTCTTACAGATCTCTCCATTAGTTTCAGCGATGTAAGCCTCTCTTTAAGTATTGTTAAACAGATTGAATCCGCTTACTATGTATGCCTCCAGCAAGTAGTCGGAGACAAAGAAATCAATCTGGCATCTGGCAGAAATTCTCCACTGAGAAAAAACATTGGCGGTCCAGGAATTTGTCCCACCTTTTTCCGTTTCGCCGAATTTCAGTCGCCGATAAAGAAAAACAACAGCTGAATCCACAATGAAGTGAACGCACCTGACCCGAGGGCGACTTGGTCCGCTCAGGGTCTCAGCGCTGGTGACGGAGAGCAGACGTGAGCCTCAGCTGAGAGTGATTCGGTCGCAGTGCGGAAGGTCATCTGATCCCGCACATGGAGAGTCTCTCTGCGGAGGCGGCCCGGCGGTCGGAGACTGGAAAACGTGACCGTGGTCTTGTCCCGGTCCAGTTTTCTCCCTGGTGTTATCATCACAGGGAAAACCCCACGACCCCCTGAGCTGTGTCCCATCATCAGCGGGGAGTGCTGTGCATGTTTTCAGAAAGCTGGACGCTCGAGGGGGTGTCGTGACACTTCCGACCTCTATCGACCTCCGTTCGTAACTTGGAGGAAATGCAGAAACTCTGGAATGACTTTCTGACTTTAACCTCACTCCTGGGCTTTTCTGGCTGGAAGATAACCTGGAACGAGGTCTTTGATTCTTCCGGAAGGATTTGCCTGTTAAGCTGTCAGCCAAGAACACTTGTCGAGACCCACACTAGTGGGTTGACAAGGAAATGTTGTTTCAGTTCCCATCCAGTCCAGTGATGTTAACCATTGTCTCTCCCATCCGGTTGTTTTAACTTGCAACAGTGTTTCATTTCTGCTTTTTAATTGTTAAAGTGATGGGGTAATATTGAGGCCTCTTGCATTGGAGCTTCTTTAAAGCAGCTATAATTGGTGTTTTTTAATAGCAATGCATCAATTGATGAATCTGCAGCTTTTGAATCATCTGCGTTTATGTAGAAATTTGTCTTAAAATATGGCCAGATCTTTACCTAAGTTACAATTATGATCAAACCCAATTTGGTTTAACTAACAGCACACAAGTCGGTTGTGTTGTTCTGTTCCATGTTGAAATGCGAATCCCTGGGCTGATGATTCGACAAACGTTAATTGGAGTCAGGATTTAGCAAAAACCTGAGGTCCCATCGATAAAACCAGATTGGAGATGTGGGTTAGAGCCACATTGACGTATAAAAAAAAAAAACACTCAAACATTTTGAGTTTGAAAGAGTTCAGACGTTCATCAGTCCACAGTCAAACTTGGTGCTGTGGCTACTCTCCTTAGAAGTGGGCGCCCAGCTGAGATGAGTCCAATGGACACAAAGCAGATGCTCAGAAGTTGAAAAAGACGCCCAGGGTAACAGCTAAAGGCTCGAAGGAACCACCGGCGCTGGTTAACACCTTGGCGACTCTACCGTATGCAAATCGTGGCGCACGGTTGCGTGAAGCGTGGCGACGGGGGCGGGGACACCGCAGAGGAAGCCGGCGCTCTCCCAGTGCGTCTGACCAAGAGCACCTGGACACCCCACCGTCCTCCACATGTGGTGGAGCCTTCAACCCTACCACACTCTCCTCATCATCAGATGTCGTGGAACTCTATTGGTTCAAACTTCACGTTGCTCCGATGCACTTTTTGGGTAGATAATTAATGGTTAAATAGACAGATCAAATTTTGGGGCAGATGTTAGCTGAACTGTCCCGTAAGGCCGAAGGTTTGATTCTTGCAGCAGCCACGTATCCCGACAAAGGCCCCTTGAGTGAGAGACAATTTTACCCCCTTACCTGCTCTGGATGAGAGTGTCAGCTAAAATTTTAATGTACATCTACGGTGGGGAGCGAGTTCGTGGTGCACGAAACGTCTCCTACTGTACGTTTTCTTAAAATAGCCCTGAGTTGGCATTTTACAAGTTTGTAGAGCTTGTGATTGCCTTTAAAGAAACTTGTCAGGTCATCAAGTTTCCTCTGCAGAGCTGCCAGACTCAGGAATAAAACAAACGAACAAAAAAAACAACACATTAACATAACACTGATCAAGACACACTGTCTTTATTTTGCAGTGGGGATACAAATTCAAAACACAACCATCCATAGAGCATTCACACAACTTATTTTTTTCCAGTCTCAGTGTGCTTTTTGTACAAGCGCGTCTCGGCGGAGAAACAGCAAAAGCCTGTCACAATCAACGCAGTTAAAGGCGACTTAAGAAAACATATATTTGGAAGGGGAAAGAAAAAATGCAATACCTTTTCTGTCACAGAACAAATTCCTGTCCTTTGCAGAAAGAAAGGGCAGAAGCAGCAGCAACAACAGACAGTGACTGAGGAACATATAAAAGTGCTCTTAAGTAAAAGAACTTTTTGCAAAAGCTCAATAGGGAAGATCTTCTCTCTTCTGGTAAATTTTCCGCTTCGTCGTCATTTTTGCTTCCTGACATCTTTTCTACTTTCAGCTTATCGCCACATCTAAGCGATCAACCTTTGTCGTGCGTTGTACGACCAGTTGCCGGATCGGGCAGCCTGTTGCACCAGCGACGTGTAAGTTCGAACGTCGCTCAGTCTGAACGTAGTGGAAAAGATTCTATAACTTGGGCTGCTCCGTTACAAGTTAGTTACAACGCATAGTCAGGATTTATCTTAGAGGAATAGTTTGACATTCTGGGAAATACACTTGTGTTCTTGACCAGGGTTAGAAGATTGATACCACTTTCACGGCACCTCTAAATCTCACAAGCGTTAATTAACACGTGTCTTGTTTGAGTAATCCGTGCAACGACGACAAAAGAACTTTGAAAACAGATTTAACTAATGAGATCCACCGTGTTAATTGGAGAGGATTTGGAGGCGCTGGTTGGTGGATGTCGTCGTTTTTGGACAGAGCTAGGCTAGCGGTTTCCCTCTTGTTGCCAGTCTTGATGCCAAGCTAAAAACCCCACCTGACTGCAGTTCCATATTTACCGTAATGACACAAGGGTGGTTTCTATGCGAATAAGCGCATTTCCAAAAAATGTCAAATTTTTCCCAAACAGTGGGATTTGTCGTTGGCCCCATTAGCTTGCTTGTGACAATAAATGACTTATTCGTAAGGTATCGGACACACACAGAGTTTTTTATGTTAGGCAGTTCACACTATATTGGACATACTAGTTTCATCCTTACATTAAATCAGTCCGCTGTACTGGTTAGTTGTGTCTTTCTCTACCGTTTTAGCCGAACACTGTCTACAACGACGAGTCTGATGCAAGAACCAGTCGAATGAACACGCTGGTTCTTAAGCGGCGCGTACAACTGATTAAGGACGACCTGTGGCATTCGCCAACTCACGTTCCGGTATGAACGAAATTTACGAGTGGTCCAGACCCTTTCGCTACGAGTCATGTACAGGGAGTTTTTCTCCACAAGGGAAAAACACAACGTACAGACCAGAGCTCGGCAGTTGGTCTTCCTCAGGGTCTTAATGAAGGTTACTGTACAGGTCAATATTCTACTGACTCATCATGAACCACTTTGCTTTTGCAAGACGTTTAAGAATCGACCTTCTTGTTAGACCTTTCAATCTTTATTCCTTTCACAGTGTGGCAGTACTGTTATCAGCTCCGATCCTCATTCATTCAGAACTGACATTGCGTTGTAATGGGGTTTAACAAATCCAAATCATTTATTAGTTTATTCTTTGAAATTCATCTTTTTACTCCTCAGCGTCGGTTATGCTAAAGATCAAAATATTGCGAACGATCCTCTCCTCATGGACACGGCGATTTACCAAAAGTTTGTGCTGAGCTTGGTGAATCTGACTTGGAGTTTCACCGGGAAAAATAAGTAAGAAATTTAGGAGGATAATATGAAAATGTTCTTGCGTGACGCTTAATGCTTTCATTACAGTCAACTTAGTTAGACTGTAGTGCAAGTAGAGACGACGCAACTGAGCAAAGCAGCGATTTTTATGTGGAACCAATGAGTTAAAATGTTGCAGTTAGCGTTGACTTTAAGCTCAAACCCATGCTTCGTTGACGCAGCTGGCCGCTGATCTGAAAACTGCAACCCCTCGGACCTTAAACCAGACCCAGCATCACTGTCAGGTGTAGTCAGCTGGGTGCTGTATACAAAAATAAGGATTTTTTTTTTTTTTTTTTTTTAAGTTGGTATGACTCTAAATACAGATTCTGTCAGCCAGTTTTTGAGATTTGACTTTTTTTCTTTGCCACCATGATTGCCACATTGTCCCAGGAGATTTAACGTTATATTCCAAGTTCAAGGCCTTTCTGCTGCCCTCTCAGTTCTTGATGAGTATTATTGAAGTCCAACTGATCTCATCGGCTTATTGAAATAAACTTTGGTTCAATGAAATACAAAGACGAAACATTCCTCAATGACTACATTCAACCTTGGGCAGGAAAACTCAAGCCTTTAAACCTCTAACTGTGCGGTTTGCTCAACCCATTTGTTGTTCGGTATAAACGCATCGTCCTTGCAAAGAGGCTGATAGAAGTCGGACGGCCGACTTTAGATACCCAATGGATCTGAATCTTTTAAAAACTCCTTGACTAATGGACTCCAGTGTCACCAGGTTCAGAACCTCCAGACGACCCTGAGCTGCTTTTTAGCGGTCCAGCGGTGTGTTGGGGGAACACAGAGCGTCTGTTGAGACGACTATGAGTGCAGACAGCAGGTGCTGGAAATACCATTAAATTGTGGCTAAAGGGTAAGTGGTTTGAATAGTGGCTCAGACGGATTAAATCCAAACCAACCATTGATGTGTTTTCTGATCACGTTTTGATACCCCGTTTTTAGAGTGACATGCCCATGTCTACGTCCTGTAATGACTTAATAAAAGGTGGTCCAGCCGCTTTGTTTTAACACCAACAGGGCTAAACTGTTGTCATTTGGATTCTGTTTTAAATCTTAAAACAATTTCAATTTTTTTTTTTTTTTTTGGGCAAGTTTTCACAATAATAAAAGTACATGCTAATTCCAAAGGGATATTGTACATGTACCAATTTGTCAGTCCGGATTTCTGGTGTGAAATACCAACACTACCAGGGCATGTAGCACCACCAAAATGCTAAGGGCACAGGAATTTACAGTACTGTTATCAATTCCAATGCTCATTCACTCAGAAGTGACATTGTGTTGTAACAGGATTTTAAAAAATCTGAATCATTTATTAATTAAATTACTTACGGGGTTTTTTTTCTGTTGTTTGTTTTTTTTTGGAATAAGTGTGATCGTTGTCAGGAAAACATACCAATGTCTTTAAAAACTGGAAAAATTTGATTTTCTGACGTTTTGTATTGAAAGTAGCAGGGCTTAATAGTTTTAGAATTAGCTCAATTTTTAAAGTTCAAGTCTGATGATATTCTATAATTATCTTATTGCCGAAATATCCCACGAAAAAAACCCAGAAAAGCCAAAAACAAATGCACCCTACCAACAGGTATTGTGTGTGTATCCAAAGCCTGATATATCTTATTCCTCTGTGCCTTACAGCTCCATTGTTGTCCAATAACTATTAAAAACACATCAGTGAGCTACACTGTTCCACTGGCTGACATGTTATTTCATCACCATGAACACACACACACACACTCACACACACACACACACACACACACACACACAGTATATTATTTTGACTCAATCCCGCACACACCATGCTGCCGATACGTTCAGGCGGGAAGTCATAAAGTACTGAGAGACGGACTAATACATTGTTGGTTTTGGTCTTTTCATGGGATTTGTTGACAGTAACAAGCGAACGTTTACACTCATGTAAGGTCACGGTAGTCGTCTGCCTCGGCATGTTTGGGTTTTGGACTGTTTATCGGACAAAACAAGACATCTGAAGGCATCGCCTTTGGCTTTGGGGAGTTGGGATGAATATTTCTGTTGACCAAACGACTCATCGGTTTATCGAGAAAATAACTGACAGATTAAATCGATAATAATAATAAAAAAAGTGTTTGTTGCAGCCCTAGAGTTCACAACACTGTTACCACTCACAATTCCCAAGAACTCAGAAGTGAAATTACTTTGCGTTAATCTAACAGGACCAGTGTCCATGTACAAGCAGCACAGAACAACAACAGGGAACAATTTTTGAAGCGTTACTTGCTCCATCTTTCTGGCATCAGTTCTAAGAAAAACCTTGACTTCAGAAAAACATTTAGAAAATGGCGCTTTCCCTCACTGCCATCCTCCCTTTTAAGTTTGTACTTATGAACCACAGAGTATAAATTTGTGCAGGTGCTATAACGACCACTCATGAAGGGTCAACTAATGCTAAATTTAAAAAAACAAAACCAAAACAAAACCAAACAAAAAACAGAGGCTTCAAGACGATGAGACATAAAAAGATCTAAGTAACATTTCTTTGTACGATGTAAAACTTTTGGTAAATTATTTAAACGGATCTTTAAAAAGGAAACAATGTTCAGAAACGCACTGAACTGTGAGGACTAAATGTACGTTTTTGTATATTTTTTTTTAAATATATTACTGCATACAAAAAGGAGCATGTGAACTTAAGGTGTGTCCGGGTTGGTTTGGTCTGAGAGAGCAAAAGGTTCGCTGTGAGAAAGGTTCTGGTGCAACAGCAGCCAGGCAGGCTGACGATGTTTGATGAACGCTGTTTAATCTAATTTTCTCTCGTATGAGCCAGCTCTCCACCCAGGAAACCGAGCTGCAGCCTTTGTGCCAGGAAAATTCTTCCAGTAGCAGCTTTATGCAGATGAAAAAGGGTCTGTGGGAGTTCACTGCACACGTTTTTTTGTGTTTTTGAAAAAGCAGTGAAACGCATGACAACTTTTTAGGCAGCTGGGATGAGCCACAAAAGACCTAAAGATTTGCTTCAGCTTTATTGCTTTAATCACATTAGAGTATCTTTAGTGCCCGGAGACATTTGACCCTTTACTGTGCGTTCACACTGCGAGCAACCAGAGCTTCCTGTGTTCCCCACAGGAAGAACAGGGACACTCAGCTGACAAACAGTCCCGTCAGCCAGGAACGGTTGGCCTCAGCTTTACTTTTCGTGATCGTTGGCTGTCAACCACCAATCAGATAAGATCCATAGGTTTCCTCTCTCCCCGCTGAGGTGTTTTAAATTCCTGAGCAAGCTGGCAAACTGATTTCCAAACAAATCTTCCGCTTGTTAGAAAAACGGTCTCACCTCATTATCCATTAAGTAGCTTTTCTGGACATTTCTATCATATCACATTATCCTCATCAGTAGATGAAGTTTGCCTCATCGTCATGGAAATGTTCAAATCTCATCTATGTTGAAAGTTGAATGTTTATTCTCAAAACTGCCTTAATTCCCATCTTTAATCCTGCATTTTTTTAGGTCACTTTTACCAGCTCTTAGGGTTGATATGTGAGCAAACAGTTCCCTTATTACACAGCCAGCAGACGCGGAACAACAATATCATTCATTTGTGGTCGTGTTTGCGTCCATCTGATGAGTTTAAGTCCAATATTCCCTGTCTTTTAGCTCTTTTAGCTCTGTTTTTGGTCTCTACCGACTCTTTAGCCGCTAAATTCTCCACTGTGTTCACCAGCTGCTCTCTAACCGTGTCTGTCTGCTGAATGGTGCTTGGCAGGTCGTGTATATTGTGTTTATCAGAGGTTTTTGGCTGAAAACAGCTGCCTCCCGCTGCTGAAAATAATGCTGGTTAGAGAGACTAGAACCAAAACAGTGGAGTTGCCAGAAAACCAAAAATAGTGAGCTGAAAGATGCTAAAAAGGTCTGTAGAGCCGAGGGGAAAAGTAGCGTGGGGTGATAATTCTCGGTGCGTGCGTCATTTGAGCCACGGTTGATTATAGCTGCTTTAAATTCCTCAAAGTGCTCGGAAAAAATTTTGGTTTGAACATCTGCATTTCCACGACTAAAATAAAGATCACGTTATATGATCGAGAGCTCCAGAACAGCTACTAAATGAGGTGTGATTGTTTTGTCACCTGCTGTTTGCAGTGTCAAGAATGAGCTTTGAAATTTGAAATCTTGTGCAGACAATTAAGTCTCAAAAACACTCTCTTCGGGAAGTCATTTGTCGGGGATGAGCAGGAAGCTGTTAAGTAATTTTAATCAGGTAATTATTCAGTTTTTTTTAGTTGATTTTCAGTTGCTGTTGCCTACCTGCTTTCAGATTAAAAGAGCTGCTCTATCAGCGAGGCTGTTTGCAGTGGGAAAAGCACAATGTGACTCATTTGATTGACTGCTGCAAGTAGCGATCAGTCTGTGTTACCGCAAGTTATTGACCACAGCGCTGCCACCTTTATCGGGGTAAAATACAGTTTTGAAAAAGCCTCAAATTTCTGACAAGTAGTGCATATTTCATGTGGCAATATTGGCCAAGGTGTTCTCCATGAACACATTCGGGGCTTTAGTTTCCTCATTCTTGTGCATTGATACGTATCAAAAGCGAGCGGCTGCTTGCTCTTCATTCAGTCGCTGCACCACAAGGCTGCTTTTCCACAAACCAGTTCAAAGGGAAGGGTGAAAATAAAAAGGCACAGAGATTTGGACTTCTCTTCCAGTCCTTCTCCTCCCTCCCGCTGTCTCCAGCAGCAGCAGCTCCGAGAAGTTTCTAGAAGGCTCCGTCGACTGCGATCACCGTCAGTACTCTCTACCGCACAGGACCCGGCTGTCAGCCCTGTAAGCTTCAGCCTTGATGTGTCAATCCAGTGGATCTCACCGTCTCAGCCTCCCCTTCCTCTTCCTCTTCCTCTCCCCAGGGACCTCTCACAGTCCTCCGACAGTAGAAAGCAGTGGGTGGAAACGAAAAAGCTCAAGCAGCAGCAACAGCAAAAAAAAAAAAAATCTCGTCTCCTCTCCTCTATCTTTGAACTCAAGCACGATCCATTTATAGACTAGCGCAATCATACAAAGTCACAACAAACATTTTACAGACTAACGGCTACACAAGCAGCGAATGGAAAGGTACTTTCATCTTTTCAAAAAGGTCCCGTTCACACCTGGCGGGCTGCCTCACAAGACGACACCTCAACACAGATTTTCAGTTTCCTGCTAACTTCATGGACGCTTCTGTAAAGAGGCTCGCCTTTAGTCATTTGTCATTTGACCGTTTGCCCACGACAGCTGTGGTTTGCAGGGTTCTGGGGAGTTTGCCACGGTCGTGTGGATTGGAACGCTACCAGAGAAAACGGACCAAATGCTGAGGGGATAAACAGGGCCAGGCAGGAGTGCAGAATGGCCTCACATCAATAGAGCAAACTCCCACTGTTTTCGTCTCCAGTTACATCTCTGATTAAACACAGATTACCTGGCTTCGATAGCAGCTGTTTGCTTCAGCTCTGCTTCTAACGTTTCACCTCTGACATTGCTTCTAAAATGCAACTTTTGCCCAAAAATCTT